>NW_019720171.1:0-137891 GCF_002891405.2 Cryptotermes secundus
CTTTTTAATCATTTAATAATCCAACTAGATAGGAAATCTTCAAGAGAATTCGAACGGATCTGGAATATAGCCCAATAAATTTGTGTTTTGAAAGATATGGCGAATTAACCAAATAAAAGTGAAAATTTCTTAGGCAGAGGCCGTGCATATCCTTTCATTGTGACGTTGTACAACCGCTCAAACCTTGTACATATTTTTTCAAATTCTACATTAGCGTCTTTCAATATAAATTGTGAGGAAATCCAGATTTTCAGCAGCACTGATCCGTAACAACGCTCTCGTTATATACGTTTATAAAGGCAATTTTCGTATATAGTTGTAACAGAAATTATTAATAATTTTTTTTACGAAAATCTATAAGCAACTTGTCGATGTGGTCATTACTAATTTCAGACCTACACTGAACTGCCAGAAGTACATCGAAATATCAGCAGCATCTGCTGCTCCTATGCAGACACTCATTGAAGTGCTAACCACTCATGCAGCTGCTTAACCATCAATGCTGTGGTTTCAGGCGGTGTGGAAGGTGACAGTAATGTAGATAGAGATAGGTGCAGAGTGTAGCAATAGAGCAGGTGTAATTGAAGTCATGAAGGAAGTGTAAATCACTTTATCTGAGGTGGCGAGAAAATGCAGGGTTTTGTTAGAAATTTCCCTGGCTTCTTCCGTTCGTAATTCTCATAAGAATAGTAGGAATGTGAAGACGTTAGGGCTGTTGGAAGCAGTGGCTTGAGATCATCACTAGTGTAGAGTAGGTTCAGGCGAAGGCGGGAAGGTGGTCTCCAGAAACTGAACACAATTTCTATTTTAATGCCTGGAAAAAACCATGCTAATGTAAAATATTCAATCAAGAAACTATTCGAGTTTTAAATATATCATTATAAAATAATAATAATTCCATCAAAATATTTATCTATTGACGTGCTCACACAACAGCCTAAATCCTAACTACAAAAGAAGTACCAGGAAAGAGGGAATTAGGCAAACTCTTAGAGAGAGAGAGAAAAGAAAATCAACCAGCCCAAACCACGGCTACTTTGACAACAATAAATATTCAATAAGCTCAAACGCGCCAGCCATAATGTTGGGAGAAAACATGATTATACATACATTTATATCACATAAAATGAGTACATTTCCGGTCACGGTAGCCAAAGGTCTAAGGCTTGGAAGCCGGGATCGTGGGTTCGAGTCTAAATCAAGGCATGGGTGTTTAGTTTGTGTGTGCGCATTTTTCTGTGTTTGTGTACAGGTAGAGGCTTTGCGACGAGCTGATCACCCGCCCAAGGTATCCTACCAAATATGTAAGATCTAGAAAAACCGAAGTGAACGGAGAAGTTCATGCAGGTAGACCTACGCCCACTGGGGCTGTAGTGCGAAAGGAAGAAATGAGTACATTAATGTGAAGAAAATACCGTTATTAAACACGATTAAAAAGGTTTTGATCCAAACAAATCAATTTCCTTGTAAACAACATTAGCAACTGAAGCGACTCTAACAGAGGGGCATCTTTACTTACGGAGCAGACAAAGAACAAAGCACTATGTATAATGTAAGTAGTAGGATATCGAAGAGAGTCAGTTTCCAAAAGAGAATTGCAAAATTTTGACGGAAAGTGAATTTAAACAAGGGATAGTGTGCGAAGTGTACAGTTGTAATAGGTCCAAAGCATGGGAATAACTGCAATGAACTTTAAGAATAAAGCGACTGAAACAGAAGACTGCAAACTTCTGCTGGACGCATTCTACTTCGTTCGCATCAGTGGAAGTAATTCAATTCCCGAACACGAGAGGATTATTTAAGCTTCGATCAATTATACCTGACGTAAAATATAATAAGCACATATATTCAAGAGATGAGAAGGAAAAATTGGTGTTGCAAGCTACTGATGATGATGATAATGATAATAATAATAATTAAATTCAATTCAACTCTTTTTTATTTACGTGCAAACTTAACAGCACAGAGACCAATAACAAAGCTAGCACGAAGAGAGAAATACACAAAAAGAATTAAAAAACAAAATACAAAAATGAGAGTCTATATTAATTACACAGTTAGCATGAATAAAGATACAGAAACAAACATGCACACACAAAGCCACAATGTGAGAATTTGATTTTCAAATAGAGCAGCATACAATAATAATAATAATAATAATAATAACGTAATTAATGAAAATAACAATAATATAATAGTTTAATTAGTTCAGCATAAGATATGTTTCATCAACAGAGTTTTTGGTCCAAAGACGTCAGCGTCCCTACACACAATATTAGCAGCAGAAGCGCATCTAGCAGAGGGGCAAATTTTACTAACAGAACAGACATTGAACATAGGAAAGTCTCGGATATATCGAACAGGGACCCGAAGGTAAACAATTTCCAAAGCAGAAGGGCAAAGTAGAGAATCACGATAAACTTGAATAAGGAAGAGCGCATCAAGATGATATCTCCTCTTTTGCAAGGTGTGCAATTTCAATTGTTCTAAAGCAAAATCGTAACAGTAATGTACTTGAGGAAAAAAACGTTTAAAACAGAGAGCCGTAAATTTCTGCTGAATGCATTCTAGTTTGTTTGCATCAGTTGACGTAATGGAATTCCAAACTACTGAAGCGTATTCAACCTTGGATCTAACTAAAGTAAAATATAAAATGAACATGCATCCAATGTTTAAATAGTTAAAGTGATACTGCGAATTATACCTAACATCTTTATACAGTGTGAAAAAATAAAATTAACATGATCATGAAAATGAAGTTTAGAATCAAGGTATACGCCCAGGTCTTTCACTGAATATGTCCGAGTTATAGTGAAAAGAAGAAGTTTGTATTCGTATGTCAATAGTTAGTTTTCCTAGAGATCCTTATAACTTTGGTTTTGTCAGCGTTGAGTTTCATATAGTTCGCTGCACACCAGCTACGTATACAGTCAACGTCAGATTGCAGAAGATTACAATCTACAGGACAGCTACTAGCAATGTAAATTTTAATGTCATCTGCAAGGAGTAGGTATCTGGAGTGCTTAATTGAATCACACAAGTCGTTTATGTAGACATTGAAAAGCAGAGGCCCAAGAACAGATCCTTGTAGAACACTGGACAATACTTCGAAGGGCGATGAAATAGTTTCACCGATACGGACCAGCGATTGTCTGTTGGTTAGGTAACTGTGTATCCAGTTTACATAATCACCAGAAAATCCAAGGTCACACAGTTTGGGAAGAAGCAAGGAGTGGGGAACGAGGTCGAAAGCAGAAGTTAAGTCAAAGTAAAGGCATCCATCTGATGTGGATTATAGGTGTGATATATTTGTTGCAGGATGTCCCCAATTGCTGTCGGAAATCACAGAGAAACAGTTAAAGATATGGTCCTGGCTGATTATCAAGTACCAAAAGGAGTAAGTATTTTACAAATCCAAGATAAGTTTTTCCTGCCTTATGACGTAATATGGTTTTATTTCATATGTCAGGAGACTGTATTTTGAATTCTCGCCGCGGTGAGAAATAAGATCTTATATACAGATAAATGATCGTTATGTGTCGTCATAGAAACTTCATTTCTCGAGTTTGAGCAGGTTTCAAGAGAACTTTCGGCCACTAAATGACCGGCATTAGGCGAAATTACATATGCATCACAAAGTTGCAAAATCTGGTGATGAGTCAGTTCTCTCTAGGACGTCCACAGCGAAGTTTTTGTGTGCTATTCGGTCACTCGGTTCTAGTGCCTGAATCGTCTGAATCTAGTACACTCTTACGCGTAACCTTTTGTGTAGCACATCGTGCACTGCTGAACGCGGGATTTGTACGTAGCTGTAAGCTAGCAGCACGGATTGATCTGCGCTGACTTCGCTGGAATGCCTCTCTAATGCGATTGACATTTTCTTCAGAGGTCCGTATCTTTCCAGGGGATTTTACACGCAACAGACTACCTGTAGTCCTCAGTTTGTTGTCCCAGAACCGAATGGTTTTCCGTGTAGGAGGCCGACGTCCATATTGCGTTCCAAAACGATGCTGGACAGCCGTAAAAGATTGCAATTCTTCTAGCCACAGCACGCATTGAACCTGTTCCTGTGGTGTCAACATTGTTTCTGAGCTTGCCGAAAGTCATCAGCTGGCGCATTCGTGCAAGCCGGGCACGGAAAATAACTTTCAGAATTTTACATTCTGATGATGTAAACCGTATACTTGTATGAAAATTAGTTTCAGAATATGAATTTTCTATTTTGGATACCTTTCATCCGGATATTCTGTATACACGTGTAAATCAATCGAGATATATTTCAGTCACATAAAGTACAGAAAATACTCTGCCAAAGACCCAGTTCTACTAACAATTGGAAAATTCTCATTAGTCGTCATATTGCTGTTATTAACAAGAAGAAGGTGATAAGCAGAAGTCACTGGGCGGATAAAAATTTCAGTAGGATGATCATCATAACAAATTTGGTGAAAATCGAATAATTACAGTCATTTATGTACTGATGCTCCAAACTCCGTCTTATGTGCAAACCATATTATATAGGTCTTTCGTTTTGCTCTCCTTTACACACAAACGAGACGAAAACGAAATACCTATATTATATGGTTTGCACTGAAGACGGAGTTTGTACCATGTATCGTATTGAGTGCAACAGGATGCTTAAATATAATACTGATGCTCATTTAATGAATCCGTGTGTAGGCCAGAATGCATACCATTGAAAGATTGTATGACAGCGAACAATTAATCGGAAATTATGTAATCGTGGCTTATTTTGTAATACGATTCAGGTGTTTGCTTGGAAGGACTCAGTTCCGTCCAAGATTCTCATCAGACACGTCTAGAATACAAAACGCTTTTTTCCTCAGCCAGCTTTCCCAGTGATGTCCATAGTATGTATAATATCTGACTATACAAAACTTATTTACAAATACGACCATCTGCTCTTGCAGACTAACATCATCATGCCCCTCCTAATGCTGAGTAACTTGGAACAGTATTGCCCAGAAGCGGAGAAATTCATCCCAGAGCGGTGGCTGAAGACTGAACCGGAGCACAGCAAGAGAACGCACCCTTTCGTGACAATGCCTTTCGGGTTCGGACCAAGAATGTGCTTAGGCCGCAGATTCGCTGAGCTGGAGATAGAAACATTAGTGACGAAGGTATGTTGACATGCGCAGTTGTCCAGTATCTTCAGTATCATATCTTTTCTACCTCTCTACTGTTTGAGGATCCAGAATGGACTAATCTGTCTCAGGTTTGCGACCTGTACCGGACTTTTTTACTAGCTTATTAAACATTTGGGTTCATGAAAGGCGAATAAATTCTTCATTTTCTGTTTTCCTTAATTTAAAGAAGGACCTCTGTAGAAGCAGTCAGGTGGCTATGTACTCTCTAGACGATGGGCATAACTGTTTGTAAGAAAATACAGTGGAGCCTCGCTTAACGGGTACTCTCACAACGAGTAATTCGCATAACGAACAAAACAAATTTTAAAAAGTAACTCGGTTATCGATCGTCGTTTCGCATAACGAGTGAATAGAGGGGAAGTCCCTGATTGTGCTCTTGCTACATCAGTCTGTGTTTAGCACTCGTTCCACTAGCATCTTAGTGTCGCTTGTGATCACACATTTTTCCTCACTTTTGTTCAGACATATTATTTGTGACTTTTTTATGTGCAAAAATGTTCCCGAAGAAAAAGCCGCAGAAAGGCAGCCATAAGAGAATAAAAATAACCGTAGAAATGAAACGTAAAATCATTGAAAAGCGAGAACGAGGTGTGAGCGTGGCTGATCTAGCACGCACATACAATCGGTCTACATCAACGATTTGCAGGATTTGGAGTTGCATTGCGTTTCACAGTAAGAAGTTGTGGAGGAGAGTTTGTCAGAGGAGGAGGACGTAACAGCAAAGCAACAATCTTCTGGCGCAATAAGAGAAATGCTGAAAGCATGGAAAACTCTTGTATCGTGCATTGAGAAGCATCACCCTAATAATGAAGTAGCTATGAGCGCTATAAATTTATTTAATGAAAATGCTGTGTCGCATTTTCACCAAATTTTGAAGCTTCGGCAAAAACAAATGTCTCTAGACAGCTTTATAGTAAAAAAGAATTAGATATGTATCATAAATAATAAACTAATTACTTCGATTACTTTTTTGTTTTTTGCAAATCGAATTCGTATTCCAGGTTGGTTCATTCCGCATAGAAGAAAAGTTGAAGATGATTCACGCTCCTTAACAATGTATATATAATTTTCTTAGAATAAATACTTATAAATAAAATGATCTGAGTATTTTTTTCAGCATGGAACGCATTATCGTATTTAACATTAATTTATATGGAAAAAATTGTTTCGCTTAACGAGTGTTTCGCATTACGAGTAATATTCTGGAACGGATTATGCTCGTTAAGCGAGGTTCCACTGTAATTCTTAATTACAAATTAGCACCAGACTAAGGGTGACGGCAGTAATGGAGCAAGACGTGATGTGTTAGCAGGGTAGCAGATATTAAAATTAGTGTATCCTGGTTCATGTGGCAGTTTCTTATCTTTGAAAGTCATAAAGTAGGTTTCTCCGTAACGTCGGTACATATGGACCAACCTATATTTCGTTACATCCGACAAAACCGTAATCTAAACGACTCGAAATGTGAACGTTGACTTCTGTAACACAGATCGTTAACTCTATTCTTTTTCCTTGGCACTACAGCCCCAGTAGACCTAGGCCTACCTCCAAGAACTTCTCCGTTCACTTTGGTTTTTCTACATCTTACACATTCGGTAGGCCTCCTTGGGCGGGTGATCAGCTCGTTGCAAAGCCTGTACCTGTACACAAACACAGAAAAACGCACACACACACACAAACTAAACATCCATGCCTTGAGAAGAATTCTAACTCACGACCCAGGTTTCCAAGCGAACGAAAACAGTACTTAGACCGCTCGGCTACCGTGACGGGCTCGTTAACTATATACCAGATATAAAAATATATAGAACGAAATGTTGGACAATTGAATGAAACATTAATTTTAAAGAAAAGGGAAGATGTATGCGATTCGTACACTTATCTACATAAGTAAAGAACTACTTCGCTATATACGTGTATTAAAAACCTTCGAAAATAAAAAGTCAACAGTGGTCTTCTGAAATGTGTCCTGAATTGACTGAAGTGTAATATAATTCAAAATAATTAAAAGGAATATCTTTCCACACGTGAAACGTAAGAAAGTACTGATTTAGTGTAGACTGCATTAGAAAGAGATATGTTTGATTATTCTGTTACAAATTCTCTTTTAGTCTGTATTATTGGACGAACAATTAAATCATAACATACATTCTGTCCCGTGTTAATATTTTACGTGTCTTATGAAGCGGGTTTAGGATTTGATGATCGAATTCACTGCACCTTCATACAACTTGTTACAAATTTAAAAAAGTCACTGTCTTCGACTGGATATTCTCAAGTCCTGACCATACTACACTGATTCACTACTCTCCCTCACTCTCTTCGGCCTGGGTTTCAGGCTATATAGTCTCGGGTAGGACCACAGAACAGAAAACACTTCTATTGCCTATAAACGGATGTCCTCTATTGTTGCTTATTCGTTGGAAGGTGTTTACCGAGCAACGGGCTGCTGAACAAGAATCTTCCGGCGCGGGAAGGTGTTATTCGAGCCTCTACCTAGCAGTAGTCTATACGTCACAATATATACTGTAGCATATAGACCAGCAGAGGAACGCTCTTTCCTCGGCGGTCCGGGTCGAGATGGTATAAGGAGGGGCATTTTGTTATATCCTCAGAGAGGATGTTACATAAGGACCATGACAGCAATGGCTCAGTTACAAAAAGAATCTTAGGTCGTGTTCCTCATGGGGCTTGGCGCGAAGACGAACCGATTGAGGGTAAATTGCCAGTCGTAAAGTAACTTTGACCGTGGCTTGTTGCAGTCAGTGCACCGATCAATAGACCGATCCACCCTGTTCCTCGGGAATGTAAATACGTGGACCTCGCCCTCCAGGTTGGGGAGTTCCGAATCTGAGACGGTAAAATATAATCATAAGTCCTGCGGGACACGGACACGAGAATGACTGCGCTGGCGAGGCCGATCAACAATTGTAAACAAGAGATCCGTCCTCTAGTCAGAAAGGAATCCCCACATCATAAAACCCGTAACTCTCTGAGAATAATAAAATCTGGCCTTGAGCCCCAGGTAGGTGCTGGACACCAAGACAGGCTGACAGGCTGACCGACTGACGGTCGGTCGTAACATATCTTCGTTTCTGTAGCTTAGTTAGTTAGTTAGTTAGTTAGTTAGTTAGTTAGCTGATATAGGGGGTTCAGTTGTTTGCTGATGCTGTGAGAAGCTGGTAACAGAGGCTGAGGAAAATTCGGGAGCCCAGAGCAAGGGGAAAGGTCACCGCTTAGTTCCCCTACCAAGCAATGGCTAGCGAAGAACACAGGACATTGAGAAGAACTAGTGTTTCCTATATCTATCTGTAAAGTGTGTAGAACAGTTAGAGCTTAATACTTACTTGTAGTTAGGAGCTGAAGTGTTCAATAAATACCATCGCCAATCAAAAACCAGTGTATAAAAAAGTAAAGATACTCCTGTAACAGGCCGTGGAGGCGTGGAGGCGTATAGGGTTGTGAGACGTCGAGGATCCCATATTTTCTTGACAGTTGGCTCACAGATGTCGGTGAGAATTCAGTTTTAAGAGCCCGAAGTTCCTTACCCCCAAGGCAATTCCTGGTACTTATTTCTGTTAGAGGTTACGTCGACACCAGAGAGACAGTGCGGCTGGAAGGATTAGGTCAATTGAAAAATTTAATGACCTCATCGGTAATCGAATCTGTGACCTTTCGACTTGTAGCACGGTATTTTAATCAACTATCCTACCGGGTGGCCCCGAACCCCGTCTATAGTCATGCCATAACGTGACATTTTGATGTCTTATTTATTTATTGCGCTAAGTTTCCTCTTCGCGCCTTTTTCAGATACATATGAGTGAAAAACTGCAATTAAATATAGCTCACCTTTCATATATTATATATATTCTAACTTTGTAACTGCTTTCAAGAGACATTGATGATGGGAAGGTAAATATAAAAATGTCTGACCAAACGCAATATATTTCAATTATTTTTTGATCATAATTTAATGTGATAAATTTATTTTAATAATATCAGACAGATTCAAGAATTATATTTATGTATATCAACTTTAGTTTTAATTTTCACCGAGTTCCAATAACGTGTGTAGTAATAAGTGTACAAGATTATCCAAATTCATAATATATCATAAAATTCTTGAAATCGAGGAACATATCAGGGGTAGGAATTATTTTAAATATAATATAATAATAAATAATTTGACATTATGTGATTCAAGTTAGAGTTCTCTATGAAACATCTGTTGTTAAACACATTTCATGTGCTTGTATGTATTAGTCGATAATATGAAGCTGCGAGTAGTACTTCTTATTCCTGAAGTTCTCTCCAATGCATACGTATTGTGTGATTATTGTGTTCTGTTTCTGTGAATACTACAGTGCCCTACTATATATGGTGGTCCGAAATCGTTATGTATTATGATTATATTCGGTTCTGTGCAGAGCGTACTACTGAATATAGGATGCGTAAAATATGTAAAATGTTTTCATCTAATGGTAACTAAATGCTTATGTTCTGCGTGCTGACAGCTAGACTGTTAATTCATGTACGGTTGTGGTGATAGTTTTGAACTAGACTATAACTAACGTACACTACCAAACAAAACAAAAACTAATTTTCATAACTGATTAACACTGTAATTTTATTTTCAGATTATCCGCAACTTTATTGTTGAGTACAACCATGAAATGAAGTTCGAGAGTAAACTGCTCCGGATACCTGTTTCACCACTAAAGTTCAAAATGATTGACAGGGAATAATTAAATATTTCTGTTGATTTATTCACGTCTACGTTCACAGAGATGAAAAATTCCATTCCATATATTAGAACCATCTATGTCAAGAAAATATAATAAGCAGACCAGTTCATTCAGAGATAAAAACACGTCATATGAATACAAACAGAGGAAATGGCAGCTCAGCGCATCTCCTTGTGACAACTGCAGTTAAAAATAATCAAATGGGATTAGGATATGTATAATTAACAATTGAACTGATGAGTATGGGCGAATTGTTGCTTTTACTTCATGTATATCCACTTACATCTCTTATATTTTATATCTATTCTTACACAAACATGAGTTGAAACGGCATCTAACAATGGATCAGAAATGCAAATCACATGTGCCAGTGAACAGTGTATAGACTTAATATTATATACAGGCATTCTGTTACACTGACGTTCCATTTACAGTCTATGAAATTTTCAGTCTATAATGCTACAATCTATAAAATTGATTAACACTTCAATATCGGACAGCGATTATCATGTGCATATTTTGTGATACTATATAATAGTGTTAATATATTAAAATATTAATGAAATGAAACGAAAGTAATAAAAGGAATTACATACAATTAGTTCGCAGTGCATTAGGATTGCTCACAGAAATGTTGCCTGAAAATGGCCTTCCATGGCCGAAACATGTTCATACATCATATAACATTGTAGCAGTGCATATGTGTTTTAGTTTCCGTCTCAATGTAACTTCATTACATTTCTCATTAATGACCAGCCTTTACGGAACTGATATAGGAAAGGAATATGAGACTTACTGAAATCTAGGCCGCGCCATAGCTCAAGCGGATAGTCGCTGGCTTTCCAACGCGGCATAACGGGTTCGATCCCGGGTCTGCTCAAGTGGGATTTGTGGTGTACAAAGTGGCGCTGGGGTACATTTTCTCCAAGTACTTCAGTTTCTCCTGCCAATCTTCATCCACGAATTGCTCCACAATCACCCTCACCTATCATCTGGGGCTGGTACAATAGGCCAGAAATGGCAGCAGTAGAAATGACTTAGTTCCACCCCACCAGAAAAATAATATTAAAGTCTAAAGGAGAAAAATTTGTGATAAGGTGAATATTTAACAAGATAAATGTACAATAATTAAGTGCGCAGTGTGATATCTTCAGAAAATGAGTATCTTTGTATCGACAGAGTGTAACCCTAACCAGTTCCCTTTACACTTCATTTCGTCTCAAAACCCTTTAAATTTGTCATCTCCTGGACGTGCTGAAACAGTGATAATTTAGAAAATTCCTTTAAAATTTTACCAAATTTTAAAATGTTAAAGGAATTTTCTAAAATTGGAACTGAAGATTTTAAAAGTGCCAGTTCATGAATGTCAAAATTGACGTGTGTGTGACAAAGATGATGTACGAATCAGACAAATATCAGCGAAGTAGATCCTGTTAGCCAATTGGGAAGACCTGTCTGTTTTTAAATTTTAAACTGGGTGCAGTGTAACAGCTATGTGAGTGTATACACCTGATGATGGCCGTTTGTGGCCGAAACATGTAGTGTAGAAGAAAGCAAAACTAAAAACCTACAATAAATTGTCGCACTGAGGACGGAATTTATATCATATATCGTATAGTCTTCTCGTTATCATGAATTGCCCTTCACATCACCGACAAACATATAGAGGAGTGTTTCTTGTACTCAAATATAGATTTTCTATAAGAGATAGACCAATAAATACGTGCATACAAAAAAGTTTACAGTAGGATTAAGTCAGATCTTTTGTGACTTGCATGTCAGAGAGAGAGGGTGACGAAACAGTATATCCTGCACCATGTCGTTTGAAAGTGATACGCCAAAGAGCGACTAACATAGTGACGTCTGAAGATGTGCTGTAACAACGTTCATGATAACTCTCGTATCTGCTATTTATATTGCACAGCAACTCTGACCACAAGCAGTGTGTGCGAGATGTTACGACAAGGCGTTTGTGTGAGTAGGTCGCTCGTCGTTGGAGGCCAAAACGCAGCGTTGCGCAATGTCAGCGCTCGTGTGCTCAAGAGATGCAACAGCACTATGGTTGCCACACAGGCCAGGCCGGAGGAGTGGGATTACGCCAAGCCATTTGAAGACATGCCAGGACCAAAGCCGTTGCCTATCATAGGGAATACCTGGAGATTTATCCCACATATTGGTAAGCTACTGTTTCGTTACTTCTTCATGGGTACGCTCAGAGTGAAAGACCATTCGTCCGTTTTTATGTGCAATTCATCACGAATCGGATACATGTGAAATTTAATACTGGAAGAATGAATACTAAAGCTGTCAAGGATATTAAATTGTGAAAGTATGGTTCGAGAGTAGTACATATTTTACATGTATTTCAAGCAGGAGTCAAGTTTCGAGGGATTAATTATACGAAACCAATGCAAATACGTATTACAGCTTTAAATTGTTTTCAGCATTGTGAATATGTAATAAATTTTCGAAGAAAATAGTGTGACATATCTTGAACTTTCCATAGTATGTTCGGTTCTTTATTAAACCAACGACGAAATTACGAATATTGTTGAAGAAAAAACGAGGAAACCCATGCAGTCTGTAAGACTTTCCACTATCCATAAAACTATATAAGCAATAGCTTTCGTTTTATATGCATACCTAGGGGATCCAATATTTAGTCACCTTATCTGCCTGGATTTCCTTCCTCGAATAGAGTCATTCACGTCCGAATTATGATCCTATTTGCGCCGAATGAAACCTTGCTATATTCGAATTGAGGCCCTGTCTGGGCCGAATATTCTCAAGTCATATCCGTAGAATGGATTCATTTGCGCCGAATGTATATTTTACATCAGTTGACGATTTTTATGCAGATCAGCTTACATTTTGCTCGCATGTTCGTGCACCGCTATTGTACATACTCGGGAACAGAACCTTTGTTGTCAATATGTCCCGTAATATTCCTCAGGATGTTAAAGTCCATCACTCTTAACTAGCTTCAACTTCAAGCGTGGTAGCCCTTGTTTAAGGAAGGAAGCGCAGGTTATCGAGTTATGATGACGTAAATATTGAATGTTTAGAAACGGAAAGGCATTACAGGCCGTGCTTGTTACAAAAAAAAAAACAACTAATCAGATATATTTAGAGTGAAGAAGGAACCTTCAAATTAAAGGTAAGTTCAATTTTCATTCACTATTTTGGCCTGAACGACTAACTAATGAACTAACCAAACAATAAATTATATCAATGTAAGGGAATCGACGTTGTGATGCTAATACTCTTTCAACGTAGAAAGAAACTGTTCGCGGTTTATGTAACTCTTATTCATAAGAACTGGATTCAACTCGAGCGTGTTCACACCAATTACGAAGAAAATTAATAATATATACACATTGGACTCCTAATTTTGATTCGTGTTCTTCGTTTCCCAATAAAGAATGGTACTGCCATCCTTCACCTCCTTCATGCATGCTATATATACTGCCTATCTAATTCTCCATTACCCGATTACCCGAGTATGACTACAAGAAACAACTTCATGACGTATGATCCATTTTGTTTAGCCAAATTACCGCCCACCTCTTTGCACATCGAAGGTTAATTTCCGCTTTAAACAAAGGCAGCCACTAGATCATGTACTGGACGATAGGAAATCAGGAAACATATCTGCGCTGTTAACACTTAAACATCCCGCAGCGCCATAAATTTTAATGTGTTTCATATAGATAAACTGAATCTATTCATAATCTCTATCGGCCATTTCGAAGGTGTTACTGAGTACCTGCTGAATAAGGGGACGTGTTTCACGACTCTCTCATATACCACTTGTCTTTCGATATACAAGTATTTAATGGTACATTTGTATGCAAAACCTCTAAGTAAAATCTTTTACAAATTAAGCCGAATTCAAGTGTGAAGCATTTTACACTATTTCCCACTTACTGTGTTACGAATTACAAGTGAAACAATTGTGTCTTACCCGTCACTTTGCAACATATATTCACGAAATCTTATAGCTTAATCCAGATTAATAACCAAAATAAGAGGTCGCATACCTAAGACTCGTCATTAAGCATATCTCCAGAACATAAGCTATAACCTTCACGGATGGTCGTCAATACAAGGCGAAATTCCAAGGTTACCCTTTACGTTATTATATGTTGCTTGAGAAAATTGCATTGGTTGTGCATCACATAATAGAAATGTTAGAATTTCATCCTCGTGTTTAATGTCCAACTGAATGCAAGGAGCTGAAACTGTTTGAAACTGACAGTCGCTCAATTTGCCAAGAACCCACCGCCTTTTTACTCGTACGAAAGACGAAGTTTCCTCACCGTGTTAACAAATTTCCACCTAAGAATCATCTCTGCCTTTACTCACTTCAGTCCAGGCTCTCACGCTGTTTTATATTAAATATATTTTAATATTTCTGCACCTGCATCCAGTGTCCCATCTCTTCTACGAGTATTGCCTTCAGGACTGCCGACTAAACTTCAGTGTGGGCACTTCTACATAGACTGCGAGGGTTTAGGATCTACCTTAAAAAATATCATATTTAGCTGCACATTTGCTTATTTGTTGCTACCAAACAAAAAGAGAAGCATAACTGTAGCGAAATGCTTTTTGTTTTTTCGCTTTTATTTTGTATGCTCTCTTGAATTTCAAAATTAAGGTACAGCTTTCGACACAATAACGAAGTAAATTAAATACATTATAATAAAATATAAATACACTTTAAAAATTATAACTATATATGTTATAAATAAATTAAAGTAAATTGAAGTAAATTAAAGTAAATTAAATATAATTTTTAATCAATTTTACTGTCCCCTTCAATCACTACATTCGTCGTTCGCATGGGCCATTATCACGTTTTATATGAATAAAAAAAAGAAATATAATGCATTGCGATCCAGTAATAGTGTATTTCATTCACTTTTTTCAATATTTATATACTTATTTATTTACTTGTTTATTTACAGACCATGTAAGGATGGTCTATGCCAGTGGTTCTCAACATTTGTGAGACCGAGGTCCGGTAAATTCTTTCTTTATAAGACGAGGTAACGTAGCGGTAGCGTAGCTACTGGCAGAGCCTCTTTTGCTGGACAGGTCAAAGGGTAGACATCAGACGAAGAGGGACACCAAAAACCAAAAACTGATGCCGGAAACAGCGTCATCAGCAGCGACTTGAAGCACAGAGCAAATGAAGCTCGAGATGGTTCAAGTTCGTACAGCAACAGGCATGACCAGAGTGGTTTGAACGGCTGTTGCACTGCGATGTGGAAAGCAAATGGAAAAACTACCACATTATCACTTTTCCTGGATAGTCCTGGATAGGATAGAAGATCGCATTAAGTGGAGGAACTGTTTTGGAAGAGACTGTGGACCTGTCATCTGACAGATTACTGATGAATGAATGAAGACGAGGACCCAGTATAGTTGATGCCAGGGCCGGTACCGGGCCGCGGCCCGGCGGTTGAGAAACCCAGGTCTATGCATCCGAAATATGTAGTGGTTGATTGAGGCAATAATATTAATAAAACCTCTAATATTTTATTGACTTTTATTAGTTTTATAAATATATAATACCGTGGCATGCCGCCGAAACGACAGAAGACACGTCAATTGATCGGTAACGGTCGTGATAAGAATATATACTTCAGTGGGAAGGGAATACCAGCAGGGCGTTACCTACGAAACGCTGAAACAACAAACACGTTTCCCCGGAAATGAAAGGGTACTACCAGCAGATAAAAAAGAACCCCTAAACACGATGCGCTCTATTCCGTCCGAGGGCAGGTTATAAAGTCCAGCTTCGAAGAGACTTTGACTTGACCGTCGGTAGTAGTCAGTAGTCATTCTTCAGTTTGACTTCGACTATAGCAGAAACAGTAATTGTGATAGTTGTGAATAACTGTACTTGTGAATGTAGAAGAGACTGGCCAATTAACTTCTTCTTTAAACCTGAGACCCGCGTGAGTTTACTTGTCGCGTAACAGAGGCAAAAAGTGACAATATATTTTGTTGCTATGTCTATCCGAGCGCGACTCCATTCAATTCGACTAAATTTAATACGAAGTCAACTAACACAAATTAGTGTTGAAATTCCTGATTCTTGAGTCTCTCGTGGCTAAATAGTTAATCATGATCTTGCGGCATTTAATCAAAGCTCTTTTTAGCTCATTTTGTTTCTGTTCCCATGACTATTAAAAAAGTAAAGTAAAAGTATCCCCGTAACAGGCCGTGGAGGCCCATAGAGTTGTGAGATGTTAAGTTTCCCATATTTTCCAGATAATCGGTTCATAAATGGCGCAAAGTTGTCAGCCCTACACGCCGGCCGCCCTTTAACCCCAAGAATATTCCAAGAATATTCCTGGTACTTATTTCTGTTAGGGGCTCCATCGACCCCAGGGCCATAGTACGGCTGGAAGGATTAGGTCAATTGAAAAAATTCAATGAACTCATCGGTACTTGAACCCGCAACCTTCCGGCTTCTAGCACAGTGCCTCAACCAACTACGTTACTGCGTGCCCCCCTGTCATGTTTGAAGATTTTTGTGTGTTTTTATGTCATCATTATCTTTTGACAGTTACATGAGAGTTGTTTACCTTCTAACAAATTCACCTCCTCTTTCTGTCCCTTCCTTTCATTATTCTGTTTCTCACATTTACGTACAATCGCATTCAAGAAAAAATGATATTCGCAATATTACATAAGGTAACAACGATAGTGTGCCCAATATTGTCTCCACGGGGAGTCTCCTCTTTAGTCACAGATGGTGTTTCTGGAAGAACTGAAGAATACTTTACTTTGCACGCATTTCTATTCTAACACATCGTGTTTTCTTAAATAATATAGCTAGGAAATAAAAATTTGTTACTCAACAATAAACAAAATTCAATTATACCAACAGACAGCATAGCCTGTGTGCAGGACTCAAACCCCGACTTTCATATAATCGTATCTGGATCAAGTAAAGTGTTCACTGTTTGCAATTTTATACGTGTTAAAGACTATCATCATTCATTATGTCTCCAGGATGAACTTCTTACTTAGGCAAAATATTCTTTATGAGTAAGTTAAACTGGTCGGAAGTAACCACAGAATTTCGCACTGTGTCCATTGTTGTGATTGTTGATTTATAATGAAGAGGTCACAAAAATACGTATATGCACGTTTACGATCTACGTCGTGCTAACCATGCGACACCCTCTATCCGCAAATGTTGGCACAAATCGCTGACAAGCGGCGGTCGCTCGGTCGGTATAGTTGGCTTGCACGCTAAAAGCCACGGAGTTAATTTTTTACTATCTACGTCGGTACGAAATTTCATATACGTATTTCCAGTCGTTCATGAGTTATAACCAACAAAAGCGAAAGGTGAATATTAACTTCAATCAGACACAAAATTATTATTACAGTTCACAAAGTCGTGCGTCCGCCATGATGTTATTTCAGATTGTATGACATAGAAACCTACTACGTTGGGATAGGTTGCAATGACATAACATCCTTATGAAAATTCATAACAGTCGAATATCCGGTTCAATGAGAGACATATAGACCCGTCGCTAGGAGGTGTATATGTGAACATCAGCCGTTGCTAGGTAATGCCCGCACGCAACAATAGAGGAGCTCTCGCGATACATGAGCAGTTCAGTCGTCGCTATGTAACGCGCTTAGAACACGCGTGCGCGGTGACGTCACACAAGAATAGAGGTGAAGCAGTGTGAGTAGGTGTGTTCAGAGTCGGGATTTAGAGGACTGGGGGTTGAGTGGTTAAGTTACAAATGAGTTCAAGAGCTCCATCAGGTTTTTGTTGAATTTAGTGATTTGAAGGACACGGGTGTCGGACAGAGTGTCTTTTACGGACTTCACTTTAGGTAGTTTGTTCAGGACCACCTCCCGTTTGGCGAAAGTGGTATCGGTAAAATTTGCCGCCCGGCCGTGTTTGTGGCAGTGCTGTGCGAAACAACATAACAAGCAGTGAATATGAGTGTACACCAAGGTGGCGGACGTCCCAGAACCGGGATTCAGGAAATACCGGAGACAGGAGTTCTCATCGTTGAAATTTGAATGCCATGCTATAACGAACAGATACCCAGAAGCAGCTTCTGTAGCACAATAAGTACACGAAACGCTCAGTGGCATTGATATCATTGCCAAATACACACCGGCTAGAGTAGGGGAAGACTCTCAGTTCATAAATATTGTGAACAGTGCGGAGGAGAACAGAGCAAAATTTTGCAAATTTTTAGATGGTAAGCGGTCTTCAGCGCTCTCTACGGCATGTACATGGTAACACTGAATGAAACTAAGACCGTCCTGAAGGTGAATGCACGGGCAGGGCAAAATACAGCACTGAACATTTTCTCATTTCAATCAACGGCCCAGAATGACAACTTCCAGGCAGAAAAAGGACGCAAGAGGCATGTCTCTGAAGATACCACACAAAGAGTCAAGAAGTATACAAAATCAGTCCTACTGCTCCGAGACACTCAACACCAGTAGCCGCAGGCTCCGCAGAGCAATGGGGAAAACGTTTGGCATCGTGTGCAGCATTATGGGCCATTAGAAGAATTTCAGAAAATAGGTTTATCAGTACAGGCTCCCAGTTCGTCCAGTAATGAAGCTGTAGCCACTGTAGTGTGACAGATAATGACAGAGCTCCGTGAAGCTATGTTAGAAGAAGATAGAATAAAGGTTATTGCAAAAATGATACTTAATGAAACAAAATGTCTGCTGGAGTTTATAGGCCGCTCAAAATCATAGAATTGAATGCAAATGTCATTTAGCGGCAGCGCTATGAGCTCAATGAACAGCTGCAAAATGTTCATATAGATGTGACTTTACTCTCAGAGACACATTTGCTACCCTATGCAATGTTCTTTATTTGAAATTATCACTTATATCGCGCTGACCGCTTCTCAGAAAGAAAAGGCAGAACTGCGGTTGTAGTCAGAAAAGGCACTCACCTTGGCTTTCAGTCCTGCCCTTGTTTGGTTCAGTAGATGCCACAGAAGTTGGCATTCCGTCTGGTAATAGTGAAGTCCTACTTGAAACAGTATATAAGTCGTCAGGCCACGCCTGGACTGGCACAGACATCACAGAGTTCTTAAGATTTAGAAAGAAGTCGCTGCTGGCAGGAGATCTAAATCTTAAACATCCATTTTGGATTTGCGTAGTTTCAAAATCTTCAAGCGCGAAACTATTGAATTTACTGCGTACTCATAAGTTTGAAATTTCAGCACCACAATTTCCCACTCATTACTCTCCTACGGGGAATGGTGACGTGTTCGATGTTGTTGTGCACAAGAATGCTCGGCTGTCAGAAATCATTGTCTCTGATATTCTGCACTCAGATCACTCATTAATCGCTTTCCACTTGTCGGTACTGAACATAGGAAATTTGTTTAAAAATTACTTATCGTATTTAACATAAATATACGTATCTTAAAGATTACAATAGGAGAGTTTCATGGAGGTAGGCCTAGGTCCAAATGAGGGCTGTAGCGCCAATGAAAAAAAAAATTACAATTCTTATTCAAATTGGAAACTTGATGACTAAAAGCAGAGGTCATAGAAACAGTGTTGTACTCGTATATTGTTTTATGCAGTCAAACTGCAGAGAAAAACAATTTGAAATAATTAATTAAACTAACTCCTTGAAATAAAATCATTCTTGAGTAATACCAGCCTCAGATGTAATTCTAAAGTTGGCCACCATTTTTAAAAGATTCCACCTCTGATATCTCTATTCAAGTCATAGCCCTATGTAAGTAAAATTCCCTAACATTTCCTTTTTTAGAGCGAGGAATCATTAGTCTCATCCAATACTCCGTCAGACTAAGGACCAAAACCTGTCCGATTTCAGAGGTTCTGTATTCAATATAATATAAATTTCCCTCTTCATCTCGAGGCCATCTTCTTCGTCCCCAGATGAGGATGAAGGCACTAAAGCGATAGGGGACATACCTATTTAACAAGATTTGATGGAATGAATCTGCAGTGAATGAACATCGAAGAGAATTGGCTACACCCATGCTAACAGCAAGAAAGAAAAATATAAAAATTTGTGTAACGAGACCTGAACCTGTTAAACTCTCTAGTCTTGTCAATTATAGCTTCATTGCAGCTCACATCACCGACAGGAACATGATTCAGTGAGATAGGTACTAAAGTTTTTTCCTTGGCACTACAGCCCCAGTGGGCCTAGGCCTACCTCCATGAACTTCTCCGTTCACTTCGGTTTTTCTCTATCTCACACAATCGGTAGGACCCCTTGGGCGGGTGATCAGCTCGTCGCAAGGCCTCTACCTATACACAAACAGAGATAAACGCACAAAAACACACACTAAATATCCATGCCCTGAGTGGGATTCGAACCCACGATCCCGGCTTCCGAGCGATCGAAGACAGTTCATGTTTTAGACCGCTCGGCTACTGTGACTGGCACTAAAGTTTAGGACGTATAATTTAGGTAGAACACTAAAACCTGTAAGGCAGGAACTACAAATCACATCAGATTGTGGCGCAGTAACGCCAGTTCCTCCGTATGTCACTAGGATTGAACATGTAGGGAATATGGGGAGACACTCTTCTCCATAGCCCACCATACAAGTCTTAACAGAGCATTGAGCCGGTAACGTAGTTAGCTACATCTACCGACAATTTGCATCAATTTAGTGCGTAATTTCATTACGGTCATCATTACTCTGCATTTTAAAATGTGTGTAATGCTGATAAAGAGTGCAAAGTCATATTTCATGTTTCGCTGAATCATACAGGATTATGGTGATAAAAATGAACTTGAAACAGAAAATCTCTCGTATCAACCGCTTTTTTTACAGGGACTGTAAACAGAATCAGTGTCTGCGAGAGATAATGCTTGTATATCAAGGTTTTAGCGTAGGTCGGTCGCTGGCGGCCAACCTCAAATGCTGCGCAGTTTGTGACTGCATGTGCTTAAGAAATGTAACAGCGCTATGGCCATAACACAAGTTAGACCGGATTAGCTGTATTACCTCAAGATCTGAAGAAATACCAGGATCAAAGTCGTTGCTTGTCATAAGGAATATCTGGAAATTTATTCCATATCTTGGTAAATTATTGTTTCCCTACGTCACTAGGTTGTGCTGTCAAAATGAAGGAAAAATCATCCATTCGTATATGCAATTGGCCAACGGTCAAATATTGTCGGAAATTAATATCGGAAAAATTAACACTAAAACTCTAAAGCCAATAAAATTCTGATTACTGTCTGCAAAAATAAACCTTTTTTGGGTGAGTCTGAAATTGAAAATTAATATTCAAGAACTTTTTTTACGAAATAAATATGAACGATACATCTCTGATGTAGATCATTTGCGACTTTGCGAATTTGGTATCAATTTAACAGGTAATATATGGCTCTATGTTGTGATTCATTTCATGTGATTGGCTTTAAAGTATATATTTTTAGTTTAATAAATGAACATCATAAGTGAAATCGTGCGAAAAAAGTTGAAGTAACGTTCCCACTGTTCTTAGATGTATTTAAGCAATAAATTTCCTTTAATTGAAGATGTTCTGTGACATACTGGTCGTACATCTGCAAACTTATATCGAGCAAAAATAATGCCTAATAAACGATAGGTGGATTCGATACGGTTATCCAGTTAAGCTCCAGCGGAGAGAGCTGGAACTGCTGTAACTCGACGAAGTTCTGCTTATGCACTCTCAATTACTGTGCTGTGTTTCAGCGCCGTCGTAGTCAATATGCCTAACACACGTGTTGAATACGCAGACACGCATTTTGTGTACGGTTTCTGCGATGGAAGTGGTAGGGTTGCTGTGGCGCGTATCTGCAGAAATGTCCACACCACGAAACATTTGAGAATGTATAGGGAACACTGAGGGAGACTGGTTCCTTCCTACGAGCGAATACACAACGTGAACATGGCTTGGAGAAGATGTTCTGGCAGCAATGGGGCGAAGCCCAAGTACACGTTTAGGCAGAAATTCCAGAAGGACTGGTGTAGAACAGGCATATGTACGGAGAATTTTCACCATGAAGTTTTCTATCCGTGTCATCCCCAACGAATAAAACATTTCTTCCAGGCAGTAAAGCTAACCGCGTGAGATATTATAAATTGTTCTAACCATGGCTACACATTCCATATGATGTCCTGTTAACGGACGAGATTCAATTTACCGGGGAGCGTAGAACCGTCACAAAGAATTTGCCCTTTTGATTACATGAGAATCAACATGAAGTAGGATAATTTCACTAGCAGCACAGAATTTTTATTAATGTGTTGTGTGGATTATTAGGCAATAACCTGATTGGACCTCACGCTATTGAGCCATGTTCAACCTGATGGCATCTGTGCCGTCCTTCCTTGTTTACGTAACTCAATCATTCTCATATACCACTTGATTTCACCTTCCTCCAGTTGGTTAGGAAGGAAACGCTTCGTCCATGTATTGAGGGTTGGAACCTAGTCTTTCTTTTGCCATCTGCTAACGGGGAAGATTTGTGTAAAATTTTGTTTAGGCTGCGCCCTCCAAATTCTTCTTCTATTCTCGCACTGGCCTCTTAGGGCGATTGACCGCCGTGTTGGGAACGCTGCAGCAAAGTACAGAAACATAGCATCTGTCGAAGAATGTGAACGAGATACGAAAAAAACAGGCTAACATTTTAGGAACTGTTTATCATGTGTGAATTGTAAGGACTTTCATGTTTCAACAAGAATTCGACCACCTACCAGCTTTAACTGCACCGTACTCTGTCATGTTAGTACTTCATAAATTGAAAACCAAATTTACATTGTCAATGATGTTTCTTTTGTGAGTGCCGCCTACCTTCATAAACTTCACGATGTCACAGTAAGTACAACTTCAGAAGCTGGCGGGATCATATCTGACAAAAATGGCTGTCGCATATTAGAGCAGTATGAAGACAGTGTGGTTTCTATTGACATGGTGCTCGTGCTAGTTGCATTAAAATTGAAAATTATTCGAATAAGGATACAATGATACAAAACTTATGTTTTTCCAATAAACATCTATTCATAACACCGGAAACTAATAATTTTTAATCTGATTTCATTGTGCTTAATTTCCTTGTTATTTTAAAAAACAACTTGGTTTAAATTTAAGGTGATCTTTATCGACTAACAGAAGAAAGCTACCACAGAGATCTCTACGAAATGTATGGGAAAATCATGAAGATAACTGGAATCCCGGGGGTTAAAAACATGGTGATGGTCTTCGATCCTGACGTCATTGAAAAGGTAAGTGTTCACAAGTGACGCATTCTTGGTCTGCATTTAGCTTCGTGCTGACGGAGTGCGCAAATGTGTTTTATGGTTCTTGCATTCTTTCAAATTCTTAAGGGGGAAAAAATCCCCTAGTGCACCACAGAGCATTCGAAGAAATTTATTTGATGCCCCCCCCCCAAATATTTTAGGGACCTCGTAATGTATTTTAACTGGGATAAACTATCTCAAGAAGCACTTACAATGAATTTAATTTAGTGGAGTTTATCTGGTCTTTCCTACGGTATTTTTCCACAATTTCACAAGGTCCTTTCTGTGATACACTGTCAAATAAAAAAACATTAGCCTCTAGGCTGCAGCCGACCGCCGACGTACAGTTGCCACGACCGTCACTCGAGCGTTACAAGGCTAGTTCACAGCACCACCTAATGGCAGTTTTTGCGACCAGTGATTTGCAGTATTAGTCTGGTTTTATCATTATCAGTTTGTGATTGCTCCCGCAACCAACCAATGAGTGTATTAGCACTGTTACAAAAGACATGTTATAATAACACATGGCATTATCGGTTGCAATTTTTTTAAAGTCATGGGAGTCTTGATAACTTCAGTCCATTCTTACGATATGTCAGCATTACGTTGCTGTTTACTCAACATAACTGGGATATCATCTGCTCCAATGAACAAAAACACAATCGGAATCAATGAACGGAAGGAAAAATTTTGTTTCACCTGTGTCCAAGTGAATGTTTTTCCATGCCACAGTTTCAGCAAAAAAAAAAAGCACAATGTTGAGAGATATTCTGAAATTAGTCACAAAGATTCTGATACAAAATTTCATCTCGGTTCTGATATTAGGTAGAAAATGTTGCGTGGCGTAAACTTGAACTCTCCTTTCAAAAGTCTCTCTTTACTAGGCCCAATAAACATTCGAAAAAGCGAACTTTCAAATTCACTCAATTCGTTTAAAACAAAATACATCATTTTAGGACCGAGAACTAATGAGGGAGACCATGTTGTCTCCATCAGGTTATCTCTTTGAATATTCTGGAAACAGAGCAGAAAATGTGCCATCATTTACAGAAGACAATAACGAGAAGGACAGAACATAAGCCTAAAGATGAACTGACGAATGGCCTAAAAACATGTAACTTCCTCTCCCCACACTCTGATGACTCTACATATGTGGTTCATACTCTTCAGTTGGCAGTAATGAATAGAGTGGTGTTCAGTGATAATTCGACCAACGAAGAACTTCATATGGGTTTGGCTTTAAAAGGCAAAATGGGATGTGGATATATTTATATATCTTGCAGGATTATGCGTCAGATACCAATCTACGGCTCCAGAAAATTTTGCCCATAAGAATTATTTGAGCTTCTGAATCGGTAGGTAGCAGTAGCGTAGCTATGCTACAAGCCGGAAGGTCACGGGTTCAAGTCCCGATGAGGTTATTGGATTTTTTCAATTGACCTAACCCTTCCAACCGCACTATGGCCCTGAGGTTCACTCAGCCTCTAACAGAAATGAGTACCAGGAATTAATTAAATAATCTTCCTGGGGAGTAAAGCGCGGCCGGTGCGTAGGGACCGCCATCTTTGAGCCGATTGTCTAAATATTGTGGGAGCCTCAACGTCTCACAACCCTATGGGCCTTCACGGCCTGTTACAGGGATAGCTTTACTTACTTTTACATACCGGATGCTCTCAGGCTCTATAATCATTGTTAATGTATATTTGACGATAGAGACGGAAACAGTATCCGAAACGTCGAATACTACGTGCGTATTCATACCCTTGATAGGCTAAGTAGACGCTGTTGCACACACTCGCCGATAAAGTTCCTAAGAACGTTTCCTTCTGCTGTTTGTCTGAAGGTGGGTGGTGACAGTATGTGGGAGAACGGTGGCAGAGGGAGCTATTGAGCAATTGTATTATCACGTGTATTCATGACTAGTAAACGAGATTTGGGTTCATGTATCAATTTATCGGATATTCACTAGCCATAACTACAAATATTTATAACACTTTCAAAGTTGCTCTAATAATAACGCATAAGTAAATCCTTCTATATATGCATTAACTAGTCGTTGCTAGGTAACAGATTTATAAAACGGCTATTCATCTGCAAAATTTCTCTATCCGTTTCCTGACAACTGATTATTACACAGGAACTATAACTGACACGCTCCAGCTACCCCTGACCTAGAGCACATATGAAGTATTCAAATCACAGGTTAAGTCTTCACAGGACGACTTCTAATTCATTTTTGAACTACGAAATTCCCGTCTCTAGGTTCTACCGACCATTAACTATCTACTGCTTCAGTTATCCTGGGAATCTCGGATAGAAAACTTCTTTATTAAAGACAATTGCGTAACCTAGCAACTAGTCACAGAGCGTATCTTATAACAATGGATTCCCTATTGTTTTCACGTTCTTAAGTGGGAAGTTGTTTACTGGCCGTAGCAAAGAAACGGCAGTTCTTCCACTGTTGCCTGTATTCGTTGCCGCGAGAATGATTACGGACATTACTGTTATAGAAACGGCACATGTGTCACAATATCACCAACCGTCATTGTTCAGTCAGACAGTACAGGTTAATGAAACATTCTCAACAGCTACCATTCACTGTTTCTGTGCTCAGGTGTACAGAAATGAAGGACCGTGGCCGATCAGAGACACAGCAACAAGTTTGGCCTATTATCGACTGATTACAAGAAAAGATTTCTTCCAAGGTGTTGGAGGCGTAGCTATAACGTAAGTAGAATATCACATTGTTGCCATACTACGTGATAATTCCATCTTAATGAAACAGCTCTCTCTGCTCCTAACAAATTATTCAATCACGTACTGATTTAGAATAATTTTTTTTTTCCATTTAAAAGCCGGCCACGGTAGCCGAGCAGACTAAGGCCTGTACTCGCTCGGAAGCCGGAATCCTGGGCTCGAATCCCACACAAGGCACAGATGTTTGGTATGTGTATGTGTTTATTCTGTGTTTTGTGTTGTCCTGTGTTTAGTAGAGGCTCTGCGATGAGCTGATCACTCGATCAAGGAGTCCTACCCTTTGTAAAATGATTATGAAAATGAAAATCATAAGCCAGAGCCCAAAGGGAATGTAGAGCCAGTAAAAAAAAAAATCAATTTAAAACTGTTCACACTTCATTACCTATCCACTTACATGCTCTCCAGTTCTTCAGAAGTTAATAATTGCCCTGGCAGGTAACATTGTGTGTTTTTGGCACTTGGAAGTTACTTTCCACGTTCAAATGTAGGCTATTGGTTCCAATACTTAGCCCGTTTCAAAATCCAAATAATCCCGTCCTCTTCCTTTTTGTCATATAATATAACTTCTTACTCCCATATAAATTATGGTCTGATCGCCTCTATGGTCTAGTGGTCAGAGTTCCTGGCTACAGATTCAGAGGTCCGGGTTCAATTCACAGCGCTACAAGATTTTCTGTGAAGCAGTGGGTCTGGAACGGTGTCCACTTAGCCTCGTGATTATAACTGAGGAACTATTTCTAGGAAATAGAGGCTCCGGTCTAGAAAACCGAGATTAACAGGCGTGGCCATTCGTTGCGCTGACCACGCAACATCCTCTATCCTCTAAAGATGGCACTAAGTTCGCCGACAAACGGCGGTCGCTCCTTCAGTTTAGTTCGCTTGCGGACTACAGGCCACGGAGTTTGTTTCTTTGTTTATATATTTAGGTCTTCCGTGTGGATCACCTTTGTACAATTCCGCATTTGTACATACGCCGGGAGTGGGCGGCGATTTCTTTGGAATACTGAATCCATATCCAAAGGCCATTTTGCCCATTCAGAACCTAAGGATGCTCCATGACTTCTTGTCTACACAACCACATATTACTGGGCTTATAGTTCACAGTCAGATAATGTGAATGGGGGGGTATAATACGAGGATGGAGAAAAATAAGTATTAAGGAGCTCTGTAATTTAAACTTCTCAAAAAATATTTCAGATTGATCGCCTGAATAAGGATACGAGATGCTAAATATGTAGCATGAATGATGAAGATGAGATTCATGAGAAATATCAGCCCGGAAAACTTAAGGGAAAGAAAAATTGGGAAACCCAGACGTATATATGATGATAATATTCTAACCGGATTTTATCTCCGCAAGAAAAATATGTCACAAATGGAGGTAAAACAACTGTCATGGACTAATAGGTTTTCTACGTGGCCCACTAGGTAGCAACACATTCCAGCTTCATAACAGTCTAGGTAGCAGACGCGCATGCGCACGTTCAGAGGCTGGTTCTATTAGTCAAAATGGCTACTGTTAAGGATGTACTACAGAAGAGCGAATTTTTGTTGGGCGCTTTGTGAGTAGAAGGCCTAAATACAAAGGATATTCATAAAGATGTTTCCTGTTTACGGTGGGAAACGTTTGTCCGTAAAGTGGTTCACAACTGGATCGAGAATTCTCTCAGGAACGTTCTGCAGATGGTGCCTAACCAGTTGCGGAAGTGACTGACACAAGTTAAATGACGTCTGTGTTGCGGCTCTCGACGCATTGGTAAAGCTGTGGGAAAGGAATGTTAATGTCGGTGGAGGATGTGTTGAGAAATAAATGTTATTTCCAGGTTCGAATATCACGTGTTTCATGTTTCATATATATCTGCGACGTATTTACTAAGTCTCTTTCGTGTGTGTGCATATATATATTATATGATTATGAATCATATGAGGGTTACTCACATATATCCATAGCTTATAGTTGATTAAGTATTAAATAGATATATTTAAGACTATTTTTATGGTATTACTCATTTCCTAGTTAATGTGTGTATATCAAATTTGCCAGGTTCCTGAGTTGCACGCTGTATCCAGCATGAATTATTGAGACAATGAGGTATTTCACTTCTCTCTGTAAGCTCTCCTGCTCACATATTCTGCACATACGGCCATAATTGTCCTAACTGTGGCAACAGGATTTAAATATGTTACACCAGCTACGTTTTATTTCAGTCAAGGAGAAATATGGCAGAAGTTCAGGTCGAAAGTGAATCCCACTATGATGCAGCCCAGGTCAACTAAACTCTATGTGGCACCCATCGATTCCGTTGCCAACGATTTCTTGAAGAGGTAAATTATATAATTTTATACACACGCTAGGCTTACTTGCACATACACCCATGTAATCTTTCTCTTTACAGATAACAGTAAGGAAAGATAGTAGAAAAGCATGTGACTACCCTCTTTCAATATCACACCACGGAGTTAATAGCGAATATCCACAGATATTATGAAATGTACACTCTCATTCTTTGCATATAGAGCAGCCACAAATATTTATACACGTATAATATTACAGTAGAGCCTTTGGATGTTGCCTGCGTACTTGTGCCAAATGTCTTTTGTTTACACTAGTAAACTCCACTCGCTTAAACCTGGTGTTATTCCTTTATTTATATTTCAGCCATTATGCTGAGACTGAAAGCAACTATATCCCACGAGGAGAGGCGCCAATATTACCCGTTCTATTTGATACTGATTTGGATAATAGTGTCTGCAAAATACGCACAAATGTTCATCACACCTCTTCCTAAAGAGTGTCCTCTTCATTACAGAATCAGACTGATAAGAGACGAAAACTTGGAAATGCCTGATGATTTCGCCAACGAACTCTGCAAATGGGGATTAGAGTGTAAGTATCCGTAAAGAGTAATGTAACACGAGATTCATAAGCTTATAGAAAATTTTACCACAGAAGATATTGTGCGGGAGGGGCTGCTCGGCCGTGGCCGTGACTCTAATTTTCTGCATTCAGGCAGCTCAAATTTAGCTGTAAATATTATATATTCTATGAAGAATATTTTTCTTTTTATTTCCAGACATTATAATTGTATAATTCCCTCCAAAAAATATTTACTCTTATTTATGAGAGCTCCTCTGTAGTTCCCACAAAAATGAAAGACCTACGTGAGGTTTGGGTACGTTCTGTAGCCTTGCGAATGTTAATCTTCTTTGTCCAATTAAATTTTACATAATTTTATATTACATTACGTTTTTAGCGATAAGGGTTTTCTCGGTGTCATGCACTTGGGGTGTTAGTGGTCAAGGAAGTATCTCACCCCGACTGGATTTGATATGAAAACTATTCGTTATAAAGGAAAAGAAACCCTCTTTGTTTTAAATGTGAAATTTGACTTCCCGACAACTGAAGAATGCTGAATAATAGTCCAGTGTCAGAGTCCGGCCCTGAACCCGAATCAAATGTTAGGCTCTCTTGGGCCTCGACATGGAGGGTTAACTGGGTGTAAGTCTTAGTTGGATGGAAGAGGGAATTTTGGTCCCCGAGCCTCGAACTTGGAGGTTGTCATTAGGAAGTCTGTGGGAAAGCTGCGGACTTGATACGAAGTTTTAATGTAGTGCAGAAATAATTTCAAAGCTGTGTAAAGATTAGGAATTAAAAGGGCATTTATTATATAAATTAGAAAGGCGTACAATTCTTATTACCCAGTTCAAGAGGAATTTTCCCGTCTCTGTTCACAAAAGCAACCAATATCCCCCGGGGAAAACTTCATAACAACGGACTAGTAGCTCCGTACTTCGCGTCTGAAAATACTGATGAATACAAGAAATGCTGGAGCGGACACACAGGTGAATCCCGGAGATTGGGGTTGTGCTCAAGTTGGTGAAACGTTTGTGAAAAGGTCGTGGTGTTCTCCTCAGCACCCTGACTGTATGTTCTTCCTTAATGCGAGACCCTTATTTCCAAAACCATATAAATGAATAATATAAACGACAGTAATATATATCTTAATGTTTGTGTTATTAGGTTGCTGGTGGACGAGAAAGCAGAAGTTCAGAATTGAATGGTAGCAAGCATTACTCGAATTTCTTCATGATTCTGATTTGGCACTATCTTTCCCAAATATTTAAAATTTGCATATTCTGAAAGGCTCCACAACCTGCGTTTGTGTTAACATTTTCCCCTGCATTCTGGTGACAAGTTACCAATTTATTATCAGTTCTTTTTGCGTTTACTTCTAGACTAACTCACTTACCGGCCTCAATTATTACTTCCATGTTTTCTTTATGGTAGCTTTGTTAACTCCCAACGAATTTACGTCATTTATATAGACCACAAGGCTAAGCAATTGAACTAAATTTCATTAACAGGCGATTTTCTTTGTCCTTCATAAAGGAACTCGAGAAAATGGCTATGAACTCCTTCCTCTACCGGAAATACAGAGTGTTAATAAATATACGTTAACAATGCTCTGCGGTAGATAGATGGGTTCAGTCTGATCAGATTTTGTTAATACACCCATGTCCGGAAAGGCTTTGTTTACGCGCTAGGGCCTCTGAAATGTGAAGAAGAACGGCCCTACCTCTTACCTCTGTGGTTTACTGGTGATATTTACCTAACACTTCCCCAAGAGACCTTACCCAAGCTGCTGGAAGTGGTGTCTTTGGAAGTCCGTCGTGAAATGTGGTTCCAGCATGATGGCGCCCCAGCACACTGCACTAATGTCGTCTGTAAGTATTTAGATGAAACCTTTGGCAACAGATGGATTGGACGTGGAGGCCCAGTAGCCTGACCCTCGCTCCTCCGACTTGACTCCATTGAATTCTTTTTCTGGGGGTACATGCAAAGACTGGTATACGAGACTCCAATGCAGACACAACATGATCTTGTGGCAAGAATTGCAGTAGCAGCTGGAACCAACCGAGAAATGCCGGGAACACGACCAGGCGGTGCAGAACATGCAATGAAGTTCTCTGCCGCCATTTTGAACAACTTTTATAATGTAAAACAACGATAATATCTCCTAAAACTTATGAATCGTATTGGATAATTCTGTGGCCCTTAGTCCAACAGGAAGCGTTTCCGGACATTGGTGTATTAACAAAATATGATGAGATAGAACCCATCTATCTACCACAGATCGTTGTAACATATTTATGTATACCCAGTATATGAGACAAATATTTAGCTACATGGATTGTATTGTCTCAGTCAAACGTATATTAATGAGCCTTGCTAGTTCCATATTCATGCCAGACTCAATAAGAATACTGAATAAGACTTCCCTCATAGAGAATTGGAGACTTTCTAGAAGTCTATAAATAGATGAACCGAGTATCGTTCTATTTACATTTCCTTTCCAGTATCTCGAGAATGCAACAACTCTCATAGGCAATTAATATCTTGTGTGAAAGTCCAAATTAGTTATCCCAAAAATTTCATCATTGTATGGAGCTAATCTTGAGAGAAAACATTGGATATTATTTTTGTTAAGTTTATAGAAATGATATGACTTGATAAACTACATTCAGTAGCTTCATTCCTTTAGATAGGTACAACTGATCCCTTCCACTCCTGAGACAGTCCTTGCTTTTCTAAATAAAGTTAAGGCCGCGCTATAGCTCAAGCGGTTAGTCGCTGGCTTCCCAACGCGGAGACCCGGGTTCGATCCCGGGTCTCGTCAAGTGGGATTTGGGGTGGACAATATGGCGCTGGGGAAGGTTTTCTCCGAGTACTTCGGTTTCCCATGTCATTCTTCAGTCCACCAATTGCTCCACAGTCACCCTCACCTATCGTCTGGGGCTGGTACAATAGGCCAGAAGTGGCCGCAATACAAGGGACTTAGTCCCACCTCACTAGCAATAAAAAAATAGTGTTAAAGTTTTTATGGACCTCGGGAAGTTTTATTTCACATCCTGCTCTAATAAGTTCTGCCGAAATATTGTCAATATCTGGGAAAATGTTCCTTTTAACTTGTTAACCAGCAATTTCAATCGCGAAACAGTTGGTCTCAGGGAATGATACTTCAGCAATATGCATTCTATCTGCCTAACATAATTATTCAATATAAATTTCAGAATTGAGAGAAGGAATTCTTCGAGCTATTAAAAATGTTATGAGTATCTTCTAGCAAATTACCCTTGTCAACATTTACCAAGTTATTCCGTATTTCAGCGTCCTGTTGCAATTGTTTAACTTAACGTCCATGTATTTATCGTCCGTCAGTATTGCTTTGGTAACCCTGACTGTATTGTACCTATTTTGTTTTTCAGGAATATTGTTGTCTAGACGGCCCCCATTATGCATATTATATATCCTATATATGACACACAACAGGATGCATACTATTTTTTTTCCTTGGCACTACAGCCCCAGTGGGCCAGGGCCTACCTCCATGAACTTCTCCGTTCACTTCGATTTTTCTAGATCTTACACATTCGGTAGGACTCCTTGGGCAGGTGATCAGCTCGTCGCAAGGCCTCTACCTGTACACAAACACAGAAAAACGCGCACACACAGCAGACCACATTGTCGCTAAATGGTTCACGTACATCCACGGCACTTTCGTGGTTTGGCCACAGAAGCGAGCAACAAGTTTTTGTCACATCAACAAACTTAACAACACCATAAACTCGAGAATGGAAATACAAGTTAATAATACTCTGCATCTCTTGGACGTCTTGATCATGAAAATGGGCATTACGTTAGTCACGAAAGTATACAGGAAACCTAATCATACCCGAAATAACCTTCATTTCAAGTCCAACCACCCACATCGTGTGAAAAGAAGAGTTGTTCATAGCTTGTCATATTTCAGAGTCGGAATCATTTCAAGCATAGAAATTAAGAATATAAGACATTACCTGATGCTTACTCAATATCCACGAGTGTTCGTTAATTTCATAAAGAAGCCAGGGAGAAGCAACCGTCCCTCAAATACAATACTTCATGACATGATCATTATCCCATACGCTGGGCTATTTCCGAAAATTTCAGACTCATTGAAAACCGTTTCAATGTCAGGACAATTTTCAGAACAAAACATACACTCCCCAGGGTACTAATGAAGACTGTACCGGTTAGAGGTATCCAGCAGACGAATCAGCGTGTGTACAGTTTTCTATGTGATTGTAGAAGATGTTATATCAGAGAAATGAGCAAATATTTAAAGGAGCAGAAATATAACTTGACCCAACGTCTTCACAAGTCCAAATTCTCACACCCCAATACGTTTTTATTACATTATCGCATTTTTTACTGCTGGTGGGGTGGGACTAAGTCCCTTGTACTGCGGCCACTTCTGGCCTATTGTACCAGCCCCAGATGCTAGGTGAGCGTGATTGTGGAGCAATTAGTGGAATGAAGATTAGCAGGGGAAATCGAAGTACTCGGACAAAACCTACACAAGCGCCACTTTGTCCACCACAAATTCCACATGACCAGAATCGGGATCGAACCCGGGCCTCGGCGGTGGGACTCCAGCGACTAACTGCTTGAGCTATAGCACGGCCTTTATCACGTCTTAAAATTACCCATTTGCGTCTGTGGTAATAAACTGCGCAAGTATAATCTTAAGAGTATTATTATCTTTATCTGAATTATTTGGCCGATCACAGTGGCCGCGCGGTCTAAGGCATGAGCTGTCTTCGTCCGCTCGAACACTGGGATCGTGGGTTCACATCCCACTCGAGGCATGTTTGTGTTATTCTGTGTTCAGGTGGCGGCCTTGCCACGGGCTAATACACATTCCAAGTTTCCTTTCCGATTGGAAAAGAGGCCGAGGTCCCCAAGAGGTGTACAGCCACAGACGGATGGATGGATGGATGCGTAAAATTTTACTTCATACCGAACATTAAACTCATTGTAACTGTATTATATTTCTGTATGTTCTGACAGCCATTGTGTATATTGCTCTGGACACGCGCCTGGGCTGCCTGGATGCAGATCTTGCACCGGACTCAGAGCCTCAAAAGATGATTGACTGTGTCTCTGTAGTATTCGACTGTTTGCACGTAATGGAATCTAAGATCCCTATGTGGAAATATGTGAGCACACCAACATGGAGGAAGTTCCTCAAAGCTTCGGATATGATGACTGAGTATGTATGAAATTAAAAATAAACTCATTACATATCAGGCATTATTTTCAGATTTGAGTACCACAATGTATTCGACTCAAACTTTGTTAAATATTTTTCTGACGGAGATTGTGGGGAATGCCTTTGACGGAGACAGAGATCTCCAATATATAGGACTTATGACCCGATTTGACGTAGCACCTGGCCGGAAACGAGTTTAATATATTCAGCCGGCATGAAACTTTAGTTCTTGTAAGTGCAACATACATTCTAAAACATTTTTGTGCGTAGCTTTTTTGCTAAACTTGGATGTCGAAGAAGTCGTAAGCTTTATCTTTCATCTTCATTTTATCACCTTTAATTTCTTCTATAATTTCGCCGCCCAGTATTCCCCCCTCGTCACTCCAAATAATGGTAAAGTTTATTTGTGCCTACTCAAAAAACGGAACGGATGAGTGGCCCTAAACTTCACAGGTAGAAGATCTTAAAATATCAAAAAAGTAAAACCAACTGAATAATTTTAGTGAGACGAAATTCAGTTTGGTGCATGTGAACATTCTGAAGACATAACCGAGCATGGAGTTCATATATTGAAGAGACAGAATTGTTGTTGGTGAAGAAACATGACATTTCCTACCAAGCGGCAGCTGTTTCTACGTCACTCTTGAAACGAATACTGCTGAATTAATACTTATATTTTGGAGATATTAGAGAGAATTTCCTGATGGAGTGAATTCCAGATTTAAGAATAACTAAAATTTTGTAAAGCCTTTCCCGTTACGTCGAGTCAGAATATGTTTATCCATACTTTGTTATATATTATATATATTTTTTTTCCTTGGCACTACAGCCCAAGTGGACCTAGGCCTACCTCCATGAACTTCTCCGTTCACTTCGGTTTTTCTAGATCTTACACATTCGGTAGGACTCGTTGGGCGGGGGATCAGCTCGTCGCCAGGCCTCTACCTGTATACAGACACAGAAAAACGCACACAAACACCCATGCCCTGAGTGGGATTCGAACCCACGATCTCGGCTTCCGAGCGAGCTAGGACAGTGCATGCCTTAGGCCGCTCGGCTACCGTGACCGGCGATATTATGTATATAATACGTAAATATTTTTCAGACAGACGTTGTAGCTCTTAATAAAGCATGTAGTTTACAAAATGAAATTTTGGTTTGCAGAGCGCTTCTGAGACAATCAAGTAAGAACTGGTTGAGTTTCAATTAATATAGAGATCGATAGAAACAAAAATTAAATTATCTTGACGCTTTTTTGCAGGTCTCAAATGTAAAAATATTGTTTAATTCAGCTAAGACATTTCGGAGTTATAATATTCGGAGTGACTTACATAGTTTGATGCAAAGTATAACCATAACATATTCCTAGATACGGGAAAGTTAGTAAATGGATCACAAATCGATATAAAGCGAAAGGTGTGTGATATACGAACTTGGAAAAGCATTATTCCTCCACATATCCTCCACCGACATTGATCCCCTTTCCAATTGCTTTACCACTGCATCGAACCCCGTAGCATAGAAGTTTTTAGACTGTTGTCTCAGCCACTTCCGCACCATCGTTTCAATCTCTTCGCCATCAGCAAAACATTTGCCACCAACGTGGTTTTATAGCGGATAAAACAGATAGAAGTCACTACGGATCAAATCTGGCCTGTAAGGCGGATATTCAATAAGTTCCCACTGTAGTTCTTGAATTCTCTTCTGGATTACTCGGGCTGTATGGGGTCTTTCCAGGCCACTTCGAATTACATCCCGAAGTTCAACAGAACTTCACACTACGAAGCAGAATACACGTTTTCACCACGCTTATGAAAATGTGCTAACACTACTCCCTGAGAATTCCAAAATACTGTAAGCATAACCTTCCCAGCTGATTGCGTAACCTTAAACGTTTTGGTTGAAGGGGTTGACGGTAAACTGGGATGTTTCCACTGCGCTGAAGCATGTTTTGACTCGGGTTGATTGTGATGCAACCGTGATCTGTCCCAAGTAACAATTATGTTACTTATAAGCCTACCTTCTTCTTCATCTTCACACAATAAGAGATGTTGCAAGGACGAAGCCATTCGGTTCATTTCATTTTCCTCACTTCTTCAGTTCTCTGGCCACCCCCGTGTGTACACTTTCCGGAACTTCACACTATCATGCATTATGCTGTATGCTAAACCGTGGGCCCACCCTAGTTTAGCTACTACACTGTCTATCTTTGTCTTTCTATCAGCTCGAATGAACCCTTCCACCCGCTACGCAGTTGTTTCTGTCGTAATCTGAATAGGGCTACATAATCGCATCATCTCCGACTTTCGAATATTTTTGGGAGAAATTATCGACCTTGTTGTGAACAGCTCTAAGCGACAAAGACTTCTCATCGAATACAGGAAACATTTCTTTATTAACAATCTCTGCATTGAGTCCTTCCGTCCATAAAAACGCACAATAGAACGCTACTCTTCGATAGTACACTCCTCAAGCACGGTCTCCATTTTGACTACTGAAACCAACCTGTAAACATGCCCATGCACGCTTTCTATCCAGACTGTCATGAAGCTTGACTGTGCTGCTACCTAGTATTACATAATAGATCATTAAAAATAGCAGTGCGGGGGCCGGTTTTTAGGGCTCACCCCTTATATACATAGTATTACATAGAGAAAAGCTATTACATCCATTAAAGCTGTGTTACTTCAATTTGTGGCCTCTTTAGTGACTCTCCCTAGTAAGTTGATATCTTTGTAGGTTGATTATTATTTTGGTAAAGCATGAGGTCTGCACATTAGCAGAGTAACAGACAGCCCATAGATGAGATCTATGATCACGTATTAGAAATCAGCTCCTGATTGCCATCCAAATTTTGGGTCAGCATTCGGATAAGGCACGCTTCCAGTCATTTGCTTTTATTATTTTTCATTATTCATTTTAAACGCACTCTGTGTATGTCGTATGATGCGTAGGACAAATGGCTGATTATGGAGATGAATTAGAAAGGAGAAAAGAAGTTAATATGGACTAACTTTAGAATCACCTCAGATATTGTTAGAAATTCTTCCTGGGAACTTTGAAAATTTCTACGCTTAAAAATGATACATGAAGACAAACAGGCGAACTCATATATTTCTGAAACTGAAGAAACGCGTATACAATACACCATAAATTGGTTAATCAGTGTTGAAAAGCTGCTGCTGCGGTGGTTGCAATCTTCCACTGATTTTATCCCCAAACTTCGCAAACATATTGCCTTACTTTGTGGCTAAACTGCTAGCATTTCTACGCTGTATCATGGAGGTTCCACGTTAATTTCTCGGCCGATAGGCCTGTCATACCCATTGAGAGTTTCCACAACCTCAAGGAAAACAGAGAGATCAGTAATTCAAATTAGGCTAATGTTTTTCCAATTTGTTTTTTTTTTAGTAATCTTCAGATGAAACGAAGCTATATTGTGTTTAGGGGTAGATAAATTGATCAATCAAGAACATTATAATTGTTTGAAGTAGGTGTTAGACATTCATTAAACAGCATGCAACGTTGGCATAGAAGAAGCATTAACTTAAACGAAAGTCGATAATGCTGCTATTTCAGGAACACAAATATAGGAAATGAACCCTGAATACGGAAAATGCTGTCTTCTAGAATAACCCAGTGGAGTATGGCAGAAACTTACAATGTTTAGGAGGAATTTAATTACTCTTTTAATCTACCTGGGTCGGTCACGGTAGCCGAGCGGTCTAAGGCATGTACTGTCTTCGCTCGCTCGGAAGCCGGGATCGTGGGTTCGAATCGCACTCAGGGCATGGATGTTTGTGTGCGTTTTTCTATGTTTATATACAGGTAGAGGCCTTGCGACGAGCTGATCACCGGCCCAAGGAGTCCTACCGAATGTGTAAGATCTAGAAAAACCGAAGTGAACGGAGAAGTTCATGGAGGTAGGCCTAGGCCCACTGGGGCTGTAGTGCCAAGGGGAAAAAATATCTACTTGGTCGAAGGGTACGTCAAGAAGCAACTAACTCCGAGAGGCAGTATCTTCATAGCCTTGCTGCGTGACCTTCAGACCTCACGATCCACGACAACTGCGTACTGAGTATCATGGATGACCTGTCAAAATCAGCTTCTGTTAAGCCGCTATTCTTCCAACAGGTTCTGTATGAAACACATCAACCAGGCTATGGAGCGGCTCAAGGCCATGCCAGAGGACCCTGACAGGGAACTGACTGTCTTGGAGAAGTTGTTGATAACAGACCCCGATCCCAAGACCGCGATAGTCATGGCACTGGACATGATGGGGGCCGGTGTTGATACGGTAACTAAATTCATACAGAGTCCCTTGAGAGGAGCTCAGAGTTCTTTTCTTGATAAAGAAATTCCCTATATTCTATTGAAATTAAATATATTTGCAGGTCCCCAAGAGAACCCGCCAATTAACTGTATCCAGTGTCAACTGAGTAAGGTACTGATTCTCCAACCCTATTTATGTGATGCCAATTTAATGCCTGTTTCCTTTCCATATTTTCCTGAGACTCCTGAGTGGAATCCTCCTTTCAAAATTTCCGATTTTAAATATTGGTGTATACTACTCTCATTTCTCCGATGTATACTGTATTTTTTTTTTAATTCGCTTAGTGGGAGGTGGAGTCCAACTGGGTCCACTCGGCACTACGGCCATTGATTGACCTATTGTAGCCTACCTCGGGTGATTATGATGGAGAATTTGATGGAATAAAGAGTGGCAGGGGAAACCGAAGTACTCGGAGAAAACCCGCCCCAGCGCCACTTTGTCCACCACAAATCCCACTTGGGAATCCAGCGACTAACCTCTTGCGCTATGGCGCGGCCATGTATCCTGTAACTGCAGCCCTTATTCTCTTATTTCAGTTTATTATCCCAAACAAATTTCTTCGTAACAAAACCAGAAAGTTTCTTACCCTTCAGTGTCATTTCACTTTCTCCATTTTGGGTTCAACTATCCTCCTCAGCACTCGCCATGTGCACAGTATCGCCTGTCGATGTGGTCAGAGAACTAGGCTGGAGAACTGTGAAAGCCAGCTGAAGTAACCATCAGTCGTGGAGCGGAAGCCGGAGGCCCACTGTCGTTCATAAAGAGACTTTGCTTGGTGACGATTGTGAAATAAGACCATGCACTCATCGTTACAATTTAATTTCACTCATATTTTATAGTAATATAATTCAAAGATGCATGGTCGTTATTACCTACTTCGGTATATTTTATTTCAGACTTCCTACTCCACCGCTGTAGCTGTATATTACTTGGCGCAGAATCCTGAGAAGCAGCAGAAACTGTTCCAAGAAATACTGCGCTACCTTCCTGACAAGGATCAGCCAGTTACTTCGGAAATCCTGACTGAGCTCAAGTACCTGAAGGCGTGCATCAAGGAATCCATGAGGTACCAATCCAAATTAACTAGTTGGCCCTATTTAATCGGTGCAACAAACCGCCAATCAATTAAGTACATAGTTTGGCAATCAACAAATACACTGTCTAATGAGCCAATTAAATAACAAAGCTACAAGAAAACGCTAACAGGTCTTCAACACAATGCAATAAATACGAGAATGTTTGTCTTTTGAGACATTTGATCTTTATGCAAAGTAAAAAATAAGGTTTTATGAAGAAGCTACACCCCTCCGCCTGTGCACCACCTAGTATCACCGCACAAACCGTAGCGTATATTTGTATAAATTCGACATTAGAGACTTTCATTAAAGGTTCTGCGAATTCAGATTTTCGGTAACATTAATCAATAACATTACATAAGGCCATAAATGATCTTTTGCATATTTTACTTAAAGCATCGATGGAATTTTGGTGAAACTGGAAAAGCGACATACCCAGATGGTCACTATTAATTTTAACCGAAAGTTCAGCGGCCATATGTACATCGAAATAGTAGAAGCATCTGCTGTTCTCAAGCAGTCAGTGGGGTCAGGCTGTGCGGAAGGTGGCACTAATGTAGACAGAGGCAGGCGTAACGTGTAGCAGAAGAGCAGGTGAAACTGAAAAGGCTTGAGAGGAGGGAGTGACACTTTGTTGCGGTGAGAGAATCGTTTTCTTAAAAGGTTCCAGGCTTCCTCGGTTGGTCTTTCTGATAAAGTAAAATTGAAGCTATCCCTGTAACAGGCCGTGAAGGCCCATAGGGTTGTGAGACGTTGAGGGTCCCACATTATCTAGACAGTCGGCTCAAAGATGGCGGTAAGGATGTCAGCCTTAGGCGCCGGCCGCGCTTTACTTTCCAGGTAAATTATTTAATTAATTCCTGGTACTCATTTCTGTTAAAGGCTGAGTCGACCCCAGGGCCATAGTGCGGCTGGAAGGATTAAGTCAATTGAAAAAATCCAATGACCTCATCGGGACTTGAACCCACGACCTTCCGACTTGTAGCATAGTGCCTCAACCACTACGCTACCGCGTGCCCCGGTCTTTCTGATAAGGCTAGAGGAAATCTGAAGACTTTAGTTTTGTCAGAAGCAGTGGCTTGAGGTCATCAATAACGTAGGGCAAATTGGTGGGGGGCTGGAGGGTAGGAAGGTATAGCATTAGAAGAACTTACGATACGAGGGTAATTAGCTTTGAAAGAGACGGTGGTTGGTTTGGTTGTTGTCCTTCGGGATCAGGGGCCAATCCTCCTTATGATGGTGTTCCAGGTGTTTCCTGATCTGGAATGGGATTTGTGGTAAGTATATTTTGTGAATGTGCTGACGGGCCGAAACAGGTTCACGGCCATATCTCTTACCATCCCTAATGTTACCTAATTAATCAACCATATTACTGAGTAACAGGTACGATTATTTCCTGAATAGATAATATTTATTCTCTTGGTCAAGATATTCGTTCAGGGAGTTCAACCAACTAATAAAATTCGACTTTGCATTGAGTCCCGAGTCAGTGCAATCTACTCTAAAATTTATTGTTTCACACACACACACACATATATATATATATATTTCTTTTAATAATATCTTCAGCAAATTATTTCCAAAACCATTAAGCTGGTGTTCTGGTTTTATGAGAGACGGTAAGTGACAGCTCTACCAAGGAGCTGATGGAATGATACGTATAAATCCTTTCTATTTTCTTAGGCATGACACAGGAGGACAAGAGAGAGTAGAGGCGGGAGAGAAAACAGACGCAACAAAAGTCAGCCTCGTGAGCATAATTGAGGAGCTATTTCAACGAAATGGCGGTTCCGGTCTAGAAAACCGAGCTTAATGTGGTTGGGGATCCGTTGCGCTGACTACGCGCCACCCTCTATCCGAAAAGTTGGCACTAACTTCGCCGACAAGCGGCGGTGTCTCGGTTGTTTAGTTCGCTTGCGGACTAAAGGCCACGGAGTTTTTCATTTTTATGTTTATGTTCTTAGGAGTAATGATAGCTCAGTGGGTATAGGTACGGGCTACGGACTCGAAAGCCCGGGTTCGATTGCACGCAGTGCAAATTTTCTCTGTTCTCTACAACTTCCAGCCCGATCCTGGGGCCCAACAAACCTGGTATCCAATGAATAATGGGGTAATTTTAACTGGGGTTAAAGCGGCAGGGGAGTGAAGGTGACCATCCACCTCCATCTAGTACTAAGGTCAAGAAAGGTGGAGCTATACCTTACTCCCCCATATGTCTTCATGGCAAAGTGCTTAGCTACTTATGGTCAGGGATAATTTTACTTTCTTTTTAATATTTACGTTTAAGTGCGTGACAGGAATGAGAAGAGGGCAACTCTGAAAGACAACACAGCAAATAGAAGCAGTGTAGAAACACACTATTACACGTAGAACTGCACCGTCTACATGCTCAGAAGTAGAACTTACGTTTTCTAGTGTGGAAGAAACTTTATAACTAATAATCCATGAGGAAAATAGGCAATACAGATACGAGCATTAAAAATAATGATCATGATGATGATGAAGTAGATGATGATAATAATAATAATACAGTGCGTACAATCAAGTGCGCGCCGCGGCTGCAATTTGCCGTGAGTCATACCACCGCAGAACGGATGCAGTCGCGGGGAGGAGTTGCAACTCCTCCCTGCGACTGCATCCGTTCTGCGGTGGTATGACTCACGGCAAATTGCAGCCGCGGCGCGCACTTGATTGTACGCACTGTAGTAGAAACAATAACTACAAGCGATATGTTTTAATTGTTGCAGATTGTCCCCACTTTTTGTCGCAAATCAAAGAGAAACCGTTAAAGATATGGTTTTGGCTGATTATCAAATACCAAAAGGAGTAAGTATTTAGAAAGTATTTAGAATCGGTTTTCTGGCATGTGACACCGTATTGTTTGGTCGTGACATTCTGTAAGATAGAACTCTAAATGCTCACAGCTGCAAGAATCTTACTTCCCACCTGCGGAATGCCTTCACACAAGCTCTGTTTCTCCAGACGCAGACAGACGGACACCTGTCGGATACTAAACCACCATTATCTGGTTGATGTACACAGCACAATCACATACACACACAAAGTTTAGCTACCCTTTCTATTTTATTTGCGTCATATTTGATGTCAGATACGTTGTTCAACGAAAATTTAATAACTAATTTGAATTCAGAATATTTCCTTTAAATAATTAACATTACAAAAAAGAAATCAGTGAAACATTAACTGATATGAGAAATAATCAGTTTCTTGTGGTGGTGCCAAGAAATGTTTATGTTTTTTTGGGATGTGAAACCGTGTAGTCTGATGGATATTTACCGACATGTCGGAGGAACATGTTGCCGAAATTTCTGGATCGAACCTGCAGAGTAGGGCATGGGATTCCTCCGAAACTGAGGAACTACTTTACTATATACTTGTACGAGTATTACATGACGTCATGTAACTGACGAGAGAAATCTTGTGAGATTTGAGGTTTTCACGGCGCTGACTATGAAAAATGCCATTTTCTGGGATGTGACATCTTGTAGATCCTGTGTTAACCGACGTATCGGAGGAAGATATCGCCTCCATCTTCAGGGTATTTCTTATATCTTGAAGATGGAGGCAATACGATCCTCTGAAATGTTTGTTAACACAAATCTACACGGCGTCACATGCTAGAAGACGGCATTCTTCTTGAGAGTAATCTTCATTACTGTTAAGTAATAAACCATAATTTCGGTATTTTATCAGGACTCCCCTACAGAACGGAGGTGTATATGAAATAATTCATCGGCGTAGGGAAAGCTTACTGAATTTCGTGGTCCACTGTAGCGTCATCTACGGTATATTTTTAAAATTTTCCGTAGACGAGCGTTTATTATAAACAACATAATTTCACCAATAATTCAAATATTTCTGTCATTCTTTCTCTTCACCATATGTTTCGGCCACAGACAGCCAGTATCAAGTGTTTCAGCTTTGCCGAAACTGAAATGTCCATTTTTTCACAATACATATACAAATGCGATATTCCATAATCTAAATAAAATGGATGTTAAATTCGATTACATAGCTAGTAGTGGATTAGTCTGGCTCAGGATGGGACCGGTGGAGGGGGGCTCTTGTGAACACGGTGATGAACCTTCGGGTTCCATGGAATGCTGAGAAATTCTTGATAAGCTGCAGATTTGGCGGCTCCTCAAGAAGGGCTCAGCATCATAAGTAATTAATTAAGTAACTTTTTTTAATTCGCTTAGTAGGGGGTGGAGTCCAACTGGTTCCACTCGGCACAGCGGCCACTGATTGGCCTATTGTACCTACCCCGGGTGATTATGATGATGGAGAATTTGCTGGAATGAAGATTGGCAGGGGAAACCGAAGTACTCGGAGAAAACCCGCTCCAGCGCCAATTTGTCCACCACAAATCCCACTTGACCAGACCCGGGATTGAACCCAGACTGCCGCGATGGGATGCCAGCGACTAACCGCTTGAGCTATGGCGCGGCCAAGTAGTGAATTAAGTAAGTAAGTAAGTAAGTAAGTACCGGTCACGGTAGCCGAGCGGTCTAAGGCATGTACTGTCTTCGCTCGCTTGGAAACCGGGATCGTGGTTCGAATCCCACTCAGGGCATGGATGTTTAGTTTGTGTGTGTGCGTCTGTCTGTGTTTGTGTACAGGTAGAGGCCTTGCGACGAGCTGATCACCCGCCCAAGGAGTCCTACCGAATGTGTAAGACCTAGAAAACCCGAAGTGAACGGAGAAGTTCATGGAGGTAGGCCTAGGCCCACTGGGGCTGTAGTGCCGAGGGGAAAAAAAGTAAGTACACGTAAGTGTATATTCTATACAGACATCACTTACATTAACTTATTAACTCTTTCTTGTTCATTCTAAGTCTTGATACACCAACAAAACAACACCGCATAGAACAAACATAAGAACAGGCCTTACACCATGACCCTACCAGTGACAGATAAAGAGAATAGATTACATTTGCGTTTATTTTTAGTACACATGAACTCGGGACTTAACCTTCAGTCTCACATGGTTATCTTCAGTTTGCGAGTGATAATGGATCTTACAGTATTTCAGTTCACAAACAAAACTGATACATTACCAGATGCTGATCACGTTGTTTACTGAAGCATGTTGAAAATATGTTTACTCGAGAATGCAAGTAGAGTTTTTATAAAAATCATGCTGTTTGGGATAAATCGAAATGTTGCGTAGTATCACTGAAAAATAAACAATTGTTTAATCTTTATATATTTCCCCACCTTTCCAATATTTCGACCAAATTTTCTCCATGAAAAAGACGTGGCGAGGTCGCTCTTAAACGCTTGAAAATGCGGTATGTGCACGCGCATACAAACCCGAAATGTCCATTTCCACGAAATAGGGATATTTTATTCCATCGAACAACAATTTTATTGCGAAGAAAATGTAACGGGAGTTAACCTCATATATTAATTTTGTAGAGAACATTTCTGAGAAGAGAAATATTTCAAATTCTTGCTTATAAAATACATCATTTTGGACCACCTCTGTGTTCTACTTGTTCCTGACTACAAATTTTGAGGTCCCGCGTTCGATTCCCGGCGCTACCAGATTTTCTGAGTAGTGGGTCTGAAACGGGGTACACTCAGCCTCGTGAGGATAATTGAGGAGCTATTTCAAGGAAATAGCGGCTCCGGTCTAGAAAACCGAGATTAATGACCATGGGGATCCGTTGGGCTGACACGTGACACTCTCTATACGCAAAATTTTGCACTAACTTCGCCGACAAGCGGTGGTCACTCGTTCGATATAGTTCGACTACGGACTACAGGCCACGGAGTTCTCTTTGTTTTTGTACATTATTTCTAGGCAACACCGGAAAATCTTATAGTTCACATACAGCATAATTTTCTTAAATTTTATTAAATGACGCTGTCATTATGCAGACAAGCGTCGTTGCGTGTACAGTTCGTCCGACTTTTGCTTCACTATTTAAGGCAGAGGCGCAACACGTTTTCTCGCTTCATCAGTCACTTGGTTGCAAAACAACGTGAAAAATAACTTATAAACAGATCGCTCTTCCTCTCTAAAAGCAGAGTAACGGTTGCCTAGCAACAATATCAGGGCCGGAGGTAAGGAAAATATTTAACTAATGAATTTCTATGTAAATCCATACAAATCACACTATATACAATTCATTCATATAAATGTGTAGATAATTCTCTGTGAAGTAATTAATGTTATTAGCTTTCGGCAAGTTATCCATGGTCGTCATGCTGGTATTATTAACCAGAAAAAGGTTAAATTTAAGCTACAATTATGGGATAAATTTGAAGAGTATGATAATCATAACAAATTGAATGGGAACCGTTGATTATTCGCCCTTACTTACAGCTTCTGTATTATTCCTTTATAAACCTCTGCTTACTGAACGAAGCTTTCTGCAGGATAGATTACGTAGAATCGAATGGTTGAATGAAAGGAATAATTTATTGGAAATTGTTTTATCGTGGCCTATTTCGAGATAAGAGGCAGGCATTTGCTTGGAGGAGCTGAGGTGGGGCAGAGATTTGGATGAGACACACCCAGAACACAAGCCATTCCTACCTAGCTTTCTCGCTGATGTCCATATACGTATAAAAGGCTGACTATATAAAGCTTTGTAAGATTTGAGGTTTTCACGGCTGTGACTATTAAGAAAGCAGTCATCTGGGATGTGGCACCGTGTAGATGTGGTGTTAACCAACGTTTCGGAGGGACGTATCGCCTCCATTTTCAGGGTAGAAGGAAAAATAAGAAATCCGCAAGCGAAGAGACCGTGAGAACTGGTACAAGCAGTCTGCCGGTTCTCACGGTGTCTTCGCTTGCGGATTTCTTATTTTTACTTCTACCCTGAAGATGGAGGCGATACAATCCTCCGAAACGTCGGTTAACACCACATCTACACGGTGCCACATCCCAGAAAACTGCTTTCTTTATATAAAGGTTATTTACCAATACGACCATCTGCTCTTGCAGACCAGCATCTTTATGCCCTTCACGATGTTGGGTCACATGGAGCAGTATTGCCCAGAAGCGAATAAATTCATCCCAGAGCGGTGGCTGAAGACTGAGCAGGAGCACAGCAAGAGGGCGCACCCTTTCGTGACAATGCCTTTCGGCTTCGGACCAAGAATGTGCGTTGGCCGAAGGTTTGCTGACCTGGAGATGGAAACATTAGTGGCGAAGGTATGTTGACATGCGCAGTTGTCCGGTACCTTCAGAAACACTTCCTTTTTGTCTACGAACGTGAAATTTGCGCTTTCAGTCCAAGGGAGAACAGAGTTTGAGAATTCTTCAGAAGAAATCCCCAGGGAGCTCGTAGATTGAATACAGAGACCGTAACAAAAGGCCAGACATATTACATTAATAAGTATGAGGTGGGCAAGGCATATAGCACGAATCGGGGAGAAGAGGAATGCATATAGGACATTGGTGGAAAAGCCAGAAGGAAAGAGACCACTGGAAAGACCAAGGCATACGTGGGTGGACAATATTAATATAGATCTTAGAGTCTGGGATGAGATGGATTGGAGTGATATGGTTCAGGATAGGGACCAGTGGAGGGCTCTTGTGAACACGGTAATGAACCTTCGGTTTCCATAAAATGCTGGGAAATTCTTGAGTAGTAGAAAATTTGGCTTTTCATCAAGACGGGCTCAGCTCCGTAAGTATGTAAGTATACTACATTAATGATCAGCTTCATAATTTATACTATCCACGAAAATTATTAAGGGGAAAACGCAGAATAGTAGACATGAGCAGGGCATTGTACAATAATTTAAATTCATACAACAATTTTATTATAAAACAAAACAGCAGTATTGGGTTGCAGTATATTCTAATGTATGGGATAAGACAATATTAAAATGGACCTCAAGAGAAGTATGTTTGATTACACAGAGTGGATTTAGCTGCCCCAGTTTAGGGTTCAGTATAGAGCTGATGTAATAATCCGTGCGGGTTCCAGAAGAATAAAAACTTCTTTATCTTCCTTGCGCCTATTAGGTGGACATATGAATACTGAATGCTTAATCATAATATGATTATCAGCTGGTCAAAGTACAGTTCGTCATAACATATTTGGTGTTAATTTCACTTCGTTGGCCTGGGCCTCTTGTGAGTGTCGATAGAGTGAAGATGTTTGCAGTTCTCTTTTCGGTTGGTGTCTCCAGTGCATTCGTAGTGTGTCATGTTGTGGTTTTATGAGTGTGTGGGGTTATGAATGGTGCTTTAAAGGCACCATTGTAATCGGTAGGGTTATGTACACCGTATATAATTAATTATATGGAATGTAGCGTATATAACCCATTACCATTCCATGGTAACTTGTTTGCTATATTACGTATGTGCGTGTAAGCTTGACTGAAGTTGAAGAAAGTCGTCTTCTGGGTTTAGGCACCGTGTATTCTTCGTTTTGGCCGACGTTTCGGAGGAACGTATCGCCTCCATCTTCAGAGCAGTTGAATGGCTTGGAATGCGGAGAGCAGTAGCTGTGGTGATAGGATGTGAAAGATGCTGCTTATATACGAAGTAGGCAGGGGGGGTGGTTAGGGAGAACGGACCAATGGGAGCAGTGGGGAGCGATTAAGACCATATATGGTGTGTGTTGATTAAGGGTGGGGGGAGAGCACCTTTCACATCCTATCACCACAGCTACTGCTCTCCGCATTCCAAGCCATTCAACTGCTCTGAAGATGGAGGCGATACGTTCCTCCGAAACGTCGGCCAAAACGAAGAATACACGGTGCCTAAACCCAGAAGACGACTTTCTTCATTGTCATCGCCGTGAAAACCTCAAAACTTACATTGACTGAAGTTGTTTCCAGTTTTGTTGTTAGACTTCAACTCCAAAAAGAAAAACTACGTGGCCTGTAGTCCGCAAGCGAACTATACTGACCGAGCGACCGCTGTTTGTTTGCGAACTTAGTGCCAATTTTTGCGGATAGAGGATGTCACGTGGTCAGCGCAACGGATTCCCACGGCCGTTAATCTCTGTTTTCTAGACCGGAGCCGATACTTCCTTCAAATAGCTCTTCGATTAACCTCGTAAGGCTGAGTGTACCCCCTTCCAAACTCACTACTTCTCAGATAATCAGGTAGCGCCGGGATTCGAACTAGGGACCTCTGGTTTTGTAGCCAAGAACTCTGACCACTAGACACAGAGGCGATCGTTAGACTTTAACTAAACCATTAAACTAGTGACAACACCAAAATACACTCTGAACTGATTTTCGTAAATGAGTTAAACTCCATATTTTCTTTTTCAGATTATCCGTAACTTCAAAGTTGAATACAATTATGATATGAAGTTCGGGAATAAACTGCTGCATGTACCTGTGTCACCACTGAAGTTCAAAATGAGTGAGAGGGTGTGAGTTCTGTAAAGGGTCCAGCTGATTTTTCCATGTGAACTCTGAGAGAGGTGGAAAATTCCAATGCCGTGGAAAAAAATCATCTGCGGTAAACAGAGAAAAATTAAACCAATTCACTCGTGACGTCGACTGCGACAGAGTTTATAAGGAGGAAGGTTGCTTCAGTAATATAAGCTGTGGCAGCTAGAGTTGAAAGATGTAAGTTTTATTCAGAAATATAAAACTAAATATTTATCTGGTGAAAATGTGCGATTCATTGCTTTTACTTCATCGATACACATGGAGAGATAGTCTTTATTTGTAATTATGTTCATCCAAAGTTAAATTGAAGAAATCACAAATTTGTACTAAATACTAATTTGTAAGTATCCCAGGTAGGGCCGTGCCATAGCTGAGGCGTTAGTCACCGGCTTCCCACAACGGAGGCCCGGGTTTTTGGTAAACAAAATGGCGCTGGGGAAGTTTTCACCGAGTACTTCGGTTTCCCCTGTCAATTCTCAATTCACCAACTGCTTCACACTCATCATCATCTATCATCCAGGGCTGGTAGAATAGGCTAAACAGTGGCAGAAATATCAAATGGACTCAATCTCACCTCACCCATAGAAACTAACACAACTTATTCCTGGCAGGATGTTGTATACAGAAGAGTGTACCAGGGTTTTGTTTGTTACCAATAAAATTCTAAGGTTGGCAGCGCTTGCGCGGTGGACAACATGGCGGTAAACTCTTGTGTTATTGGTTCGACAGCTAATGCGTAATTATCAGCATTATTAACGAAAGTACGGAATTCCTCTGAGAGTGGTTCGCGATCTTCTTAAAGCAAACTGTACGGAAATAAAGACACTTTATATTTATTAATAATACATTTTGAATACTGATGGACGGAGTGGGGGTATGCGACATCACTCGCGAGATCACAGATTTCACGAGACCCACACTTCCCGCTACGCCATCCACGTTACAATATGTTCCCACTGAAGAGTATTCTAATATGTAAGATTTTTTCGGCACCGTATAGTTATCTTTTGGAGCTGTAAAATTTGCAGATCATTGAAAGTACTGTGCATCGTCGCCTGGTAACAAGACAAGAACGGAAGAACTGATTGTGATTCATACGCAAAGTGGGTCGCATTTAGACGTATCCGGAGGTCCAAGGGCACCGTCCAATGTTGAAATATGTAAATTTTATGCACGTTTGAAATATTTTCGAGAAACGAATTTGTGGGGGTCGCGACCATATATCTCTTCTCACCATGTAAACCTTCGATTGCAATTCATTATAAAATTTCGGTTAAGAGTAGCAAAGTGTGTAGCAAATTCAGCTATTGGCCATATGCGTTATATATTGCGGCATATTTGCTCAAGGCAAGTGCCAGCCAGCGAGGGCAGGAGTCGTTGGACACCGAAGCCGAGGTCGATGCACTGTTGGAAGCCGCTACCAAGCAGCGCAGTGATGGCCGTTGCTGATAGCACAAGCCTGTGCGTGATAGTGATTTGTAAACTTCAGTCACGAAATGTGTGTTCAAGGGTTCAATAAATCCGATTACCAATCCAAAAGCGTCTATAATCACACTCTATCACGTGACAACATAATTCACATTTCACAGTACGATATAATCTAACTTCATTAATGTACTAAAATAAGGCACCCTTATGAAACTGATATATGAAATTATGTATAAAACTTATTACACTCTTTCTAATTTTTAACATTATGTGACATGGAGAATATTTAGCATGAAGCAGGGAAAATAATTCGAAACCCAGAAGTTTCATATCTGTAAGGCGTGAGTAGTCTTGCATCAACAGATTGCAAACCTACACATTTCCGTGACACATTTTATTTCATGGTATGGTCCTTAAAACCTGCCATCACTGGTTACGTGCTGAAACACTGATGAGAATGGAATTAATTTTTGGGGAAATTTAGAGATCAGACCATATAATAAGGAAGGGTAGTGTCCTGTGTGTGTCTGCAATACATTAACGCTAATTTAAAGTTCATAAAGCGAACCAAGATGTTGGTACGGCCGTAAAGTGATCTGATCCGAACGACGTTACAAGGTATCTCATACTGATGCCAATAACCCTTCCTCCTAGCCAGAAGTCACATACTGCTGCCACAGCAAAGCATTTATTGCTTAAGAAGCCCGAAAACCGCTGAACTGCTAGGAAGAAATCCTGATATCAACCGGATAAATATAAAAATAATACGAAGTCTATAGAGCCAGAAGCTGTTGCTTCCAGTCTAATATCCTAAATTCCTATATTAAGTTGTAGCTCTTGGACTCATGAACTTCTCATTTATAATCTTAATACTCGTAGTATGCATCCTGTTGTGTATTATGAACAAGGTATAAAAAGTACACAGTCTACACAACAATATTCTGTATTTAAAACAAAGACTAGTATCAATTTACGCCTGATGATGACCCCGTATAGTGGTCGAAACCATCATTGAGAGCCACAGTTTTCGCTTCATATTTTGAGTGGTTACCAAGCAACAAAACAGTTACCTACACAAACAGCTCTTCCTCTACAAAATCCGGCACAAGTTGCCTAGCGACAACACCACAGTAGGGAAAATGGAAAACACTTCGCGGCAGGAGAAAGGATGTCGTCCATCAGGAGCTACTGGTGGCGGTTTCTCTTCTCCTTCCGATCGCCTGCGAATTCATGGTACATGACGCAATCCGCTCTGGACGTTGCGTTGCGCTGCATGTTATGTGTAGCGAATGGGACTTCATTCCTTCGCTCAACGCAGATGGTTAACTGTTCAAGCAAGAATGATTTGGTACGACCATGCCAGAAGTTCCTGATTCGGTTCAAAATTCGACCAATAGAAGCAAAGTTATCCCTGGGCTTAATAAATTAAACGCCGCGTCACGAAGACCAGTATTATTGTTAATTTTACGGGTTTAAGTTAAATGATGCAGTGGCCGCGCAATAACTCAAGCGGGTAGTCGCCGGCTTCCCACCGCGGCGGCCCGGGTTCGACCCCATGTCTGGTCAGGTGGGATTTGTGGTGGACAAAGTGGCGCTGGGCCGGTTTTCTCCGAGTACTTCGGTTTCCCCTGCCGATCTTCGTTCCACCAAATTCTCCAATCAATGGCCGCCGTGTCGAGTGGATCCAGCTGGACTCCAACCCCCTATGAGAATTAAAGAAAATGTTGATACAGTCGGAAGATAGTTGATCACACAGACAGAATCAGACGAAGAAGAATCACGACCGAAGTTCAGATACGAAATTTTTTGTAGAATACGCAAAGTATTTCCAAAATAAATTAATTTCAATTCTGATGTCCAGTTCGTAACTTAATGTCCCTGTTTTGTTCTAAGTTATCATGCAGCTCAGTACTGTGAGTAGTAACATACCAGAATCTTGTTAGCAACTTACAGAAATACTCGTTTATGTGATGGCTCAAGAGTGAAATGACCTCTGAATGGAAATAGTACGCAAGCTTCTACATGCATTGCACCGTGTGCAGCAGCGACATAGAATTAAATATCTAAGAGCGAATTTAATAAAGAAAGTCTTGTAAGTGAAATGTCCTTGCAGCTAATAATAATTACTTATTCCGCAATTCGGTATTTTATCTTGACTATTCTCTATCTCCAATTTCTACGTCCATATACATATGCTTTCTTTATATTTTTCTCAAGCATATACTAATATTCCTAGAGAGACAATCATATGCTACTAATTTGTTTCATTACTATTACATGCTTCATGTCTGAGGTCATATCCAGCACTCCATATTTTTAAATTTGACAACCCTTCGAAACCACGTTATGGACGAGAATCTGGTCCGATAATTCAGTCAGATCCGAGAGGGACACGAAAATTGAAGAAAGCAGTCTTCTGGGATTTGACACCGTGTATAAGTGGTGTTAACCGACGTTTCGGAGGAACGTATACGTTCCTCCGAAACGTCGGTTAACACCACTTATACACGGTGTCAAATCCCAGAAGACTGCTTTCTTCAATTTTCGTGTCCCTCTCGGATCTGACNATATTGTTCGCAAACGACAAGCTGCCAAAGTAGTCACGATTATAATGCTAAAACAAGAAGGTAGTGAGTAGGCTGCTAAGAGGGGATAGGTTTAAGTTGAACGCTGGTCATACCAGATTTCTTTAAAGTGGACTAATTAGTGGTTCTCACTTGTAGCTATGCGAGTAATTTATTTATATTAGGTTTCTTTTATATCAGCTGTGTGTAGCGTGATGATATTAGATACGTAATTAGTGAATTACCATGGACAGTTTTTAGTATTACCTAATTTGATGTACTTCGAGGTTCGTAATTTATACCCTTTACTAAACTTTCCTGAGGGAACGAGGTAGCGTAGCTGATTGAGGCATTATCCTACAAGCCGGAAGATGGCGGGTTCTATTCCGATGAGGTCATTACATTTTTCAATTGACCTAATCCTTCCAGCCGCACTATGGCCCTGGGATCGACTCTGCCTCTAACAGAAATCAGTACTAGGAATCTTTCTAGAACCTAAAGGGTAGTGGGAGTGTAAGGCTGACAACCTCACCGCCATCTGTGGGCCGATTTTCTAGAAAAATTGGAACCTCGAGGTCTCACATCCTTATGTGTCTCCACGGCCTGTTCTTTTATATATTTGCACATTGCATATATTTTTCTATTGTTTTATATATATGTATATATACGAGTAACATATATACTGATCACAATGCAACATACTAAAAACTGACGTTAAAAAATGTCAACCTGAAATTTTATTTTTCAGATCATCCTTAAATTTATTGTTGAATGCAACTACGAATTTAACTTGGAGTGTGAACTGCTACACATATACGTATCGCCTCTAAAGTTCAAAATTATTGACAGAGAATGACAAAATAATCCAGTTGTTTGACCCACGTCAATTATGAGAGACTGGGAAAATTCCATGTCATCCAATAGAATCACCTGCGGCAAACAGAGATAAAACAGTCCGTTTCACTGAACGATATCAGCAATGATAAAGTTGATTGATATCCACGGGAAGCTATTTCATTCCTGCAATTATTTTCAATAGGACTTGACTTCAACTAAATATTACGATATCCGTGCATATCTCTTGGTTCGTATATCCCAAGGATTAAGCTATGATGGAGCACATTCTATATAAAGAGACACGCCACTTTTAGCTCTTTGAAGCTAGAAATCCCTGTGAATAGTATTAAATTTTCATTTCCTATCTCACAAAAAGACACTGGGTCTATTTATGAAGAGAGACCGGTTAAGATATTCAGGAAAATAATCACCAATTTTTCAGGGAATCTTAACCTTTGGATGAAACACAGACAATTTAAATGATAAAGCTAATGTTAAAACAAGAAAAGAAATGTGGCGAGAACAAGAAATGGAAAGTTATACCGGAAGTTCTCACCGTGATTACTATGAAGACGATTACGTTCTAGGGTCCTCACAAGGTGACATGTCAGGTGAAAATTCAGTTCAGAAATGCGTGCATAATGGTAGAAGAGGTATGAACTGAATTATGTCGTCTTCTGGGATATGGAGCTGTGTAGATCTTGTGTGAAGCGACGTTTCGGAAGAACCTACCTCACCCATTCTCGGTGTAGAAAAATCCGCGAGCGAAGAACCATCATGAACGGTCTGCTGTAATCTTCCTGAGAAAGGTTATCCCATGCGACAGAAAGATGCTCAAGCTTTGGTTGAATTAAGACGATATTTTTGAATATTGGTAGAAGAAAATTGTATCATCAGGTACCCTGGCAACGCGACAAGAAATGAATAGGTTCAGGATTAGACGAATCGATTTACTGGATAAGTGGTTTGCAGTTACAATTACAGTCACTCTGAAATAACGTCTTCCAGACCTTGGAACCTGGCTAGTCTGTCGCCTTCTGGTTCTTAGCTGAGCTGGTTTCTTCTGTTAACAGCTCTGCTCCGTTCGCCTCTGATCTCAGTTCTGATCTCTTCTCAGTTCTCCTGTGACCTGTGTATGGTTTCATATTCTACCTTCGGACGGAGAGTGTTCTATACACCGGTCGCGGGTGTATTCGTTGCCGCGGGAACTTCACTAGTTCTGGATTTTCACTTACGTGATAAAGTCTGTTATTTGTACGTATGCGTTGTCGCGTGAACCTATTTCATTGACACTCCACCAACGATACAGAACCATGGATACCGAGCCGTTGTCTAACAGTGGATGTCCGCTGTGACTCAAATATTCTGCTTTTAGGCAGCAGGCCACAGNTAATTATATCAGCAAGACACATACAAAACTTGTGGTTACATTTTGTAAAATATATTATTCAAACGACGAGAATTTTGTTAAACAAATAAGTGATTTTATTCGACGTGTGATGCAATGGTTAAGGCGGTATTAATTAATTGAGATGTATCAATGAAAGAATGTTTTATTTATCTGTTTGTCTAAAGTAGAGAGACACAAACTGAATAAAAATGTAAATTTAAAATTGATTATGTTATTTGATGTATTATGGCCCTCTAAATCATACAGATATAAAAAGAGTTTTATAGCACTTGAGACCTTTACCGAAACATCCCTTTATTTTTAATAAGTCTGAACAATTTCAATTAAAGAAATCTTTGTTCTGGTTTACTTTCACGGCATGAGTGCTCATGCCCCCTTATCCCTTCGACAGTACTAATATTTGCAGGAAGTTGTGTTCTAATTATGAGATTAATAATACTTTGAATAAATCTATTAATACTATCGAAAATTTCTTGAAAGTAACATAGATACATGTAACATTCGTATATGAAATATGTCTTGTTTTCCTTCCTCTCCCTATTCAGACGCTTGTGAAAAAATAACTTTATTATAATTACTATTATTATTGTTATGGAGGCACGCGGTAGCGTAGTTGGTTGATGCACTAAGCTACAAGCCAGAAGGTCGCGGGATCGAATCCCGATTAGGTGCATTTTTTCGATTGACCTAATCTTTCCAGCCGCACTATGGCACTGGGGTCGACTGAGCCTCTAACAGAAATGAGTACCAGGAATATTCCCCGGGGGGAAAGGGTGGCCGGCGCGTAAGGCTGATAGTCTTACCGCCATCCATGAGCCGATTGTCTAGAAAATGTGGGAACCTGAAAAATCACAACCCTATGGACCTTCACTGTCTATTACAAGGATAGCTTTATTTTTACTTTTTATTATTGTTATAATTAATGAATCCATTGGTACTGCGGCCTAAAGAAGATCCATTTGGAAGTTCAGCAACAAACATGAGCATGGAGTACTGGTAGAATGGTCACATGGCACAAAGTATTTACACTTTTCTTCCAATGAAATTTATCGAATAAGTTGTATTCCATTGAATAGGACACGCTGATCACAAAACGGATAGATGAAGATAGAAGAAACGTACAGTTTTTCTGATATCTTCTATTTTATGAGCAGAAGACATAAGAACTTGCATAGTAGTTACTACACAACTTCTAAGAGTGGCTTAATTTAAAAGAGTGTAAATCTATATTTATTAATATTACACCAACTTCTAAAAACACATACATGAAAGAACGCCGTGTTCTGGTGACTCAAAGCTCAATGCATAGAGCAGTAACATGACGGATATTTTCTGTCTAGATCTGGAATTAGTTAGTAGTGGTCCAGTGGTCAGAGTTCCTGCCTGCAGATCCAGAGGTCCCGGGTTCAATTCCCGGCGCTTCCAGATTTTCTGAGAAGTAGTGGGTCTGGAATGGGGTCCACTAAGTCTCTTGAGGATGATTAAGGGGCTATATCACGGAAATAGCGGCTGCAGTCTAGAAAACCGAAATTAACGGCCGTGGGATTCGTTTCGCTGACCACGCGACACCCTCTATCCACTAAAGTTGGCACTAACTTCGCCGACAAGCGGCGGTCTCTCTTGACCGGTACAGTTCCCTTACGGACTAAAACCACGGAGATTTTTTTTTATAGTTTTCTTTTGGTTAGGATAGTCTTGTTGTCTATTGTAACTGGGAGGGGAAACCTGCAGTACTAGGAACAAACCTGCCTCAGTGTCTCTGTGTCCAACATAAATCCCATATGGACTACTGGGTTTAAATCTGGGTCTTTAGAGCAAGAGGCTGGGGACCAACTAGTCGAAACGTCAGTCGCTATTTCAGTTCAAGGCGGATCTCTCTCTTATTCAATAAGTGACCGAGTGAATAGTGTTGCCAGACTGGTAAATTTCTATGGGTCTGCCTGAAGGACGAAGCTGTGCAGCGAAATTCGTTGGAGCTGGAGATGTCAGTTAATGCTTTGAGAGGGAACAGACGGGCATCAATCTTTGACTTCAAAGTGAGCTTTGATGTGGAACGCTGTGGTTTTTACTGTCGCCACCAGTATGCTCTAGCGCGCATACATAAAGTCTGTGTAAAGTACAGGGCGAACCAAAAACTTTTTTCTTGCGGTATTAAACGCAATACATAAAGACGGTGAGATAATGATAAGTTGCAGAGGACATCAATTATGCGATGAATTTGGGGAGAGGACTTTAGTTTTCCAACAGAGGTAGAGATCTTTATCTGTGCCACCGTGCTCATAACAATACTTCAAGTCTTACTTCTATTCCCACACGAATTTTCATGAAGTGGTGCTTAGATAAGAAGGGCGATGTATTAAATATTTTATTTGGTAGGTTCCGGATTTACCGATCACAGTGGCCGCTAGGTCTAAAGCATGAACTGCTTTCGCTAGCCCAAAAGCTCGGATTGTGTGTTCGAATCCCACTTGAGGCATGGATGTCTGTGCGCTTTTATTCGGCGTTTCTGCTGTTCTGTTTGCAGACGGGCTGTTCCATCGTCTAAGGAGTCCTACCGACTGTGGGTAGGATTAAGAACCTGAGAAAACGGCCAAAGTCCAACAAAGTGCTGTAGAGCCTTAAGTAAGTAGATAGGTAGGCTGCGCCATAGCTCAAGCGGTTAGTCGCCGGCTTCCCACCACGGCGGCCTGGGTTTGATCCCGGGTCTGGTGGTCTGGTAGTCTGTGGTGAACAAAGTGGCGCTGGGGAGGGTTTTCTCCGAGTACTTCGGTTTCCCCTGCCAATCTTCAATCCACCAAATTCTCCATCATCTTAATCACCCGGGGCAGGCTACGACAGGCCAATCAGTGACCACCGTGCCGAGTGGAACCAGTTGGACTCCACCCCCCACTAAGCGAACCTTCCTGTAGAAAAATAGAAGTAGGTAGGTGGGCGGGCAGGCGGACGGATGTACGGAGAGACAGACAGGTCCAAGATTCAAATGTCGAATTCGAGGCCGGTTACTTTGGATGCTATCTGTCGTCGCTGTGGTTTAATTATTTAAAAAGGGACAACTTCGCAATACATGACTTCGAGTCATGGCCATATCTGATGGTGTCTATAAATCGTAGAGTCAAGAAGTCTACAAGGAAATCTGTAGATCTTAAGCGCAGCAACGGACGCTGTGTGTGCTGAAAATAATGTGGACTATAATTCACAGACCGATGTAGCAAAACTCCGCCTACACAAAAATTGCTGTAGCCATTCTACGTGGTTACAGCACATGTTGGTGTTGTGCAGATGGCAAGTCGAACAAAAAACTTGCAACAAGGAACCACTGGAAGCATATTTCTGTGGTGTTTGGACCCCTTATAGACATCATCGTCAAAATATATTTTTATTCATTTACAAAAATTACCATATAAGCTCCTTATAAAAATTGAAATCTCTCCATTTTTATCACTTATGATATATATATCTATATGTATTGCGTTTTTCCACCTCCTTCTGTTCCCCTCATTTTGGTTAATAAAGAAAACACAAACGTTATGAGGTATATGGAAACTGTCCCTCAGAACTGTGTTTGAAATGCCACTGCAATATGAAACTAATCTTCTGACTTCCAAAGCAGATAATCCACCGAAGCAGGCATTCTGACGTTTCCATTTACGTAAGCCTGTGTGCGTGTGTTCTACACAAACTCGCCTTTGTGTTCTTCTGTGTTCCCTCTTGAAACAGGAAACTGAAGCACGCGTTGCCATGGTTTCACAGAGTGCACAAATTGCATTTTATTGATTGCTATCTGAATAATGAGTTGTAATTAACATGTGATAATCACGTAAACTGCATAATTAACTCGTATAAACGGAGCTTACTGTCACCTAAAATTAATTTGTGGGGCAAGGACAGAACTAAACAGGTAAAAATCTAATCTTTGTGTTGTTAATTATTTATATTGGCCTGAAAACAAATACACTGGCCAGAATTGAATGAAATTAATCCTTTTAAGCATGTAGATCATTTAAGTAATATTTACAAAATCAGTTCCTTCCTCACAGAAAGTACACTGTGACTCCATTACAAAACTAACTGGTATATGTTGATTAGGGAGACAATCGTTCATTGCACGAGAATCTTCCGAAATACAGAAATGCATTCTGTGGAAAAAAAAAAGGAAAGAATTCTATTATTAAAAAATTTGGTGCACATAGATTTCACTGAGATTTAAGAGAGAAAGCTATTTGAGGATGGCGAGCATTACTTCGGAAAAATACTGTCAGCCCCTTTCATGCTCGTTTCCTATCATGGGGAGAGATCACTTGGAGGCTACGGCGGAGATAGGAGACTAATATTAAAATGAATTCTAAAAACAAGTTTTAGGAAGTGGACTATATTACTTCTGGGTCAGGCGAGAGTCCAGTAGCGAACACTGCTGAACTTAGCTATAAATACAAATATAAATCACTCCGTCCAATGTGACCTGTAAGTTTTTTACTACACGAAAACTTAACACCCTTACATGTTTCGGTCTCTGTGAACAGTGAACAGTGAACAGTGAAAACAACACAGCAGCCATGAGCAAAGCCTGGACGATATAAAGAACCTCCACATCAAGATAGCCAGGTGGCACATTATCTGCCCCATATAAGAGGGACGATGGGAGGACGAACACGAGCCTGCATGGTTTACGAATTTTAATTATTGACAATCCAAAAAATTTTTAATTAGCATCAAGAAATTTTATACAATTTTATAAAAAACTTTACATTCCCAGGAAACTGCTGTGTTTGTGAAATGTGAAATGTCTATTTTGTGTACTATGTATTGTAGCATATAAGTATACGTACTTTACGTCTAAACAAATTATGTGATGGTGGTTTCCTATTTGTAGTGATGTTTGCCCTCTGAAGATGGTCCACAGAGACCGAAACATGTAAGGGTGTTAAGTTTTCATGTAGTAAAAAACTTACAGGTCACATTGGACGGAGTGATTTATATTTGTAATTGTTAGTGTGACGGACCAGAATGAAACAAATCAAACTTAGCTATAAACCTTGAGGTTCCGTACAAGTTGAGTATATCTTTCTATAAGCTAAGCCACTAAAATACCTGAAGGAGGGCTTTTTTCTTAATGGCTCTTCGAGCCCATTCTGGGCCCTGGCCTCTTATTCAGTTCCGTAATCATTTTTCAGACAGTAGGACTCCTTGGACGAGTGATCAGACCGTCTCAAGGCTACTACCTACTCACATGACAACACAAACACAGAATAAGCGCATACAAACACCAAATACTAATGCCTTGAGTGGGTTTCGAATCTACGATCCCAGCGTACGAGCGAGCAAAGACAGTTCATGCCTTAGACCTCGTGGCTACTGTGACCGGCTGAAGGAGGACATTGCTCTTAAACGAAAGTATTTATTTCAAGTAGAGTTGTCATATATAATAATTAAAGTGATTTGATATTTCCACTAATTCTTATAACGAGTTGTGTTTCTAGAAGTTCTATTTAACAATTCATCCAGTATCTGATGAGAGACAAGTCTATGTTTGTGGAACCCAGACCCAGCAGCAAAAGACTAAAAATCCTACACAAGTGTCACAAATGATACTCTGTAAAATGAAACTGAGTCTCACCTCCTGGAAATTCACGACTTCTATTAGAAAATGTTCAGCTGACTAGTTTCAGATAGCTTCCATTCAATATTATACCCATGTGGAAGCGGGTCAGAATATATCCACCGCTCCCTGCGAGCCGTAGAAGGTTTCGAAACGAGAACCCGGTGGCTGGGAGTGAATCTGGGCCACTCTGTCACTGTGGACAAAACTACGAAGTCTGGTGGTCTAGGTTGGGGTTTGGGTGCAAGGATTATGAACTTGTTCTGAAAAAAAATATACTAAGAGAAAACCGGATTCAATCTGGCTGAATCTTCTTGAAAACAATGGCTCCAAAACGGCTGTTTATCCATTGATTATTATTATTATTTATTCTGAATTTAATTTTGTACATGTGCCCATTTCCGTAAGATTCCAGGCACTTCCTGCGGTCCGGTTTCATATTTTGGTCTTCCGTGTTGTCACCGTATAGTGCGTAGCTGCACACCAGGGGTTTCGGGGAAAATATTGCCTATATTTTCAGGAAAGACTTCTATACGATTAGTCCCATATTCCATAGCTCACTTCCTTATCTCACACTACACTAAACATGATAGAGACTAACTCGCATCCACTGCTGTGTCTGATTATAAGACTGAAATCTATATAAGTTTTGTTGGCTCCAGGTGGTTTTGAGGCTGAGATATTTTGTCCCTTCTTAATTCTTCCCTTATGTAACTCACTTGATGTGAATCATTTGTTTCGTAGTGTCTTTTAACGCTGTATTCTTTTAAAACTGATTTATTTTCATTTTAAAGTACAATAAAAACAGCATCCCCCTTAATAAAAATAACGCAATACTTTCAGTCTGCAGAATTTTAAATGATTATTGTTCATGAACAACTTCTGTTTTCGGAACTGCATACATATTATTGTACAGCAGCGTATTAAAAGGAAGTGGATGAATAACATTAATTCCTTCAAATTCCATTAATCACTAACACTGTTTAACTAAGATATTGTCTAGCAGCAATTAAAGGCGCGGGAGATAACATACTGTTTTCACTTGCGTTTATTATTTTATTATTTTTCAGTTTTAATATGCATGTATTATATTTTATGGAAGAATAATTCTGCTAATTCAGTTTTAATAAGGATAAACGGCGTTGTATTAAAATTCATTTGAACTCTGCCAATTTATAGTACGAAGTGTAAAACCAAATTTTTAAACTAACGTCACGAAAATTTGGAAAAATACAGACTATTAACTGCTGTCGGTACAGTGACTGGCTACGGGCTGGACGACCCAGGGTCTGAGTTCGAGTGCCGAAAGCTTCAAAAAGTAAATGTTGCAGGTCGACTGTATCTTACTGCAGTAACGGAATATAAAATATTGTGAACACCTGCCAAAAAATAATATTCTAAAGTGCATTACATAAATCCTGGGTTTAAGATGCAAATTCTTCATTTTAATGTCGTATATATTGCTTTAGAACGCTTTCGGGAATGTTAATTTAATCTCAATATTATTTTATACTTCATTAATGTAATTCACGCGAAAGCCGTACCGGGCAAGTCACATGCTGCCCACGGATTGTCAATTATTAATTTAGCATCTCATTTCTCTCGACAGTACATTTATGACAACAGCTTTCTTGAATATGACGCCGTTTAGTCTGAAAAATAAGCTCTAAACTTCCAGAAGAACCTACTGCCTCCACATTCAGGTTACGAAAAGAGAAGTATCTGGTTCTTCCGAAACACTAGTTACCATTTGCGGGACGACATAACGTCATATCACACAATTCCGTTATATTATCCATTTACACTTTCGTAGAAATTTAATACATCAATTACCATGACAATTTAAATCAAAGTTATACCTTTCAACTAAAAGAGCAAGCCAAGATTCCTGGCAAATTTCATTTAAAAAGATCAACTGTCTTTACAATTTCGTCATAACTAATGACATGGAATTACCGAATACTGCAGTAGATGGCTCATATGAACACGGTAATTGATGTTTGGATTCCGTAAACGGCAGGAAATTTCTTGACTAGCCAAGAGACTGTTAGGTTCCCAAGGAGGACTCTAATCCAAATCTAGTTATTTAATTACTACAATTTTTGGGAACATATATCTCGTGCTTTTGTTGCAATGGTGAAATAAAGGAGATATGGTGTGGGTTGGGCATATAACTCGCGTGGGATATCAAAAGAATTTAAGCAGATATTTTATACAAAACCCTCTCGGCAAGCCGACCGACACCGAGAGGATAATTTAATATTCAGAACTTGCATAAAGGCTGCTAAAATTATTAGAAATAAACTTCTTCTACCATACCTAACTATAATAACTTGAAAAGACTTGTAGGTTTTGCTGAGAGACTAAATGCGATAGAGCAAGAGCATATACTAAGCAGTTCAGTATTGAGATAAAAGTTTTTTTTGGTCGAAGGTGGACACTGCGGTAGAAACTCAGCCACAACTTCAACTATTGCCATCTAAGATTAATATTCATAACTACTAACAGCAAATCTGACTGTAACAACGATGGAATAATAGCTCTTGGTGTATATACGATATGTGTGTATGTATGTACGTACGTACATATATGTATATATCACGAAACTGTTGTGAGTATGTAAACGGGACGAATGTAGTTCACAGTCGTATTCTGAAACAGGCTTTCGTCTTAGCGGTGGTATTACCAGAGAGTTGGTTAGCTAGTTTCTTTGTTTGCTAGTTAATAGGATTCCTACTAAAGCTTACGACGTTCCATCAGACGGAGCGCTGAAAAGCAGCTCCACTCGATTCAGACACGGGAGTCAAAGGGAATGCCTCTCGCTGCCGTGAAGACATAGCCTAAGGCCCATGTAAACATGTGTTAACATTGCAAGCAGTCCTTTCCGTATGCTTCCATTTATCTCCGTAACGTTACATTGAGGGCAATTGCAGTAAAATTTCCAGTAAGGAGTGTTCTGTGTGTAGGGCCACTGCACGATCAGCATCAAGAGTCTGCATTCCTCTTTAAGCAGAAGAACGCATTTCCCGGCCCAAGACAAGCATCACAACACAGGCAGCCAAGCGACCTCCAGAAACGTCACGATATTAGAAAAGATATCTATTTTAAATTTAATTTTTATTACATGGAAATCAATTTCTGATGATCATTTATTCATGCACTTGTAGTCGTCATTAATTGGTGGTAGTCTAAACATATAGCTAAAAATTAAGTAGAAATGTTTATGAGTTACTAAACCAAGGAAGATTATAGTCCAAGTACGGGCGATATCCCGAGCCATACGAGACCAATCAACATCTTTAATCTGCAGCAGAGATTTTAGTTTTTCTTTTAATTGGTATAGTGTGGGGTGGAGTCTAGCTTATTGGCCTATTGTACTAGCACCGGGTGATTAAGGTGATGGAGAATTTGGTGGAATTAAGTCTGGCAAGTGAAACCGAAGTACTCGGAAAAAAAAAACTGCCCCGCCATCTTGACCACCACAAATTCTACTTGAACAGACCCGGGCTCAGACCAGGGCTGCCGGAGCGGGACGCCAGCGACTACCAGCTTGAGATATGGCGTGGCCTCAGCCGCGATTTTAGTTTTGATTTTGTTTTTGAATAAATATAGGTTCAAATATTATTCTTCTAATAGTGAAGGAGTGAAGTCGGCATAGTTCCGTCGGTATATAGACGGGCTAGAGGCTGGACGTCCGGGATTCCATTCCCGGTAAGAACAAGATTTTTCTATTCTCCACAGTATCCAGACAGGATCTGAGGCCCACCCAGCCTCCTATCGCTATAAAGAATATGAGGTTAGCAATTGAGAATAAAAACACTGCAAGACACAGTCGTTGGCATTCACTTATATACCATTAAATACACAGTAATTTCTATTTACGAAACACGAAAAATATTTTCATTACTTACAGGAATAACGAAGCATAGTGTTAAGTCTTGTTAAGCATAAAATGTTTCGCTTTTATCATTAAACTGTATGTGGTTACTTATCCACGAAAAAGCGGTGAACCTAAATTGCTTCAGCTGTTATACCTTACACTCCCTCTGAACCCATAGCAGTAACAAGCTAACAAGACCGAAGAAAGTGGGGGCTGCATAAGGATTTTATATGGTAACGTGTATGCCCATTGCTAGGCAACGGCTTGGTAAACTCATTCTCGCAACACACGTGCACTGAATTATAAGATTCATATTGCTAGGCAACAGCACGGTAAATACGCATTCTTGATAACACGTGACATGTGTTTTCCGTGGAAACGGATGAAGGGGAACACTCCACTTGAGTACACATACTATTTTCATATTTACATACTTCATTATAATTGAGAGGATATCATTTATTGCTGATAGAAACATATTGTAGCATTACTAATCATGTTATATACAATAAATAAATTCTGAAATTATTTTGTGCTGACTGAGGATATCACAGGTGATCGATATGAAGACAACTCTTTTCTCACGTGTGACGTCATTCACTCTGGTAGGTAGGTACCAATGTTACAGAGGGATCTTTGTTGAAGAAGAACATAATTTTATCTGAAGAGTACATATTTTTCTATATTTCTACGGTGCTGAATTTCGCCAAATCCCAGAATATTGCAGTTCCAAGAAACTCTCTTTCATGTTTTCCGTTAAGCAATCGCTAATCTAAATATATTTCAGAAATAACGATCTCTTTTATGAGAAGCTTACTTTGTAAATAAACGGATAATGTTCGGCTTGAGCTTTGTGAGAAGTAGAGTGGAGGGCTCTTGTGAAGACCGTAATGAATCTTAAGACTTACTGAATGAAGCACAATTACTTGAGCTAACTAAGCAGTTATTATACTCGTACTCTCAAGGACTCTGATCCATGAAGTTAATTATATAGTTCACAGGTAAATCGAGGTAAAGTACAAAGGACATAAACCAAATAAAACATAATTTTAGTGCAGATCCTGAAATACCGAATGTAATATAAATCAAGCCAATAATTTTGAACATGAAGTACGGGACCAGAAGAGGTCAGACATCAGCCCAGAAGACGTTTGTTTCGCGCAAATTACAAAAGAATATGGAATGAATACATTTATTTACAGTTTATTTAATGATACTACGGATCCACGTTAGCTCAGTCCACATGGTGATTGGCTACTGGCTGGACAACCGAGAGGTCGGATTTCAAGTCCTGGTAGGGTCAAGAATTTTGACTTCTCCATGTCGTCCAGACCGGCTCTGGGGTCCATCCAACCTCCTATAAACTGGGAGTTTCTTCTCAGGGGGTAAAGCGGTCTGGGCGTGAATCTGACCACTCGTCTCCAAATAGTGCCGAGGTCAAGAAAATATGGATCTATGCATCCACTCTCACATATGCCTTCATGGCGTAGTGTTTAATTAGTTGAGCAAAGGGACAACTTTATCTTACCTTAACGATGCTAACAGTATCTCAGACACACTCTCTCTCTCTCTTTCCTGTTCCTCCATTTTGGAGCACAGGTCATCCTTGAAATATTTTCATTTCCGTTTCTTAATCCTATGACATTCGGTAGGACTCCTTGGACGGGTGATCAGCCTGTCGCAAGGCCTCTACCTACACTGGACAACACAAACACAGAATAAACGCAGACATTCATGCCTTGAGTGGTATTCAAACCCACGATCCCGTGTTTGAGTGGGCGAAGTAAATTCATGCCTTAGTCCGCGCAGCCATTGTAATCGGCGTATATCAGACTTCAGACTTATAACATCAAATAGTTAAATCATCAAGTAATAATGAACTGACAGGGATGTGGAAGGAAGTTTATCTGATTTTACTTATTTACTATTCCAGTGTTCGTCCTCGGGGCTGTGGAAATTCACCTAAAATCTCGGTCACGACACGAGACTGGGAGTTGAGCTTGGATCCCCAAGAATACGAAGTAGGAGTGCTAATGGCTCGGCCGTGTATTTCGGTAGAACGTGACAAGGACATCCGGATACGACTTCTGCCAACGGTCACAGCCTCTGGAAATTTGTCCAACCGACAGCATAATGCATGTTAATCAGAGTACAAGCTTTTAGCTGTAGCTGTAATCCTCACTGAAACAGTTTTTCTACCCACATTCAACATGAAATAAGCGTAAGAATGAAGCAAACAATTTGGTTTGCTACTTTGCTTTTCAGATTATACGAAACCCTCGGCACTGAAAACAAATAGACAACGATAGCGACACAAAACTTCGTTTATTTTAAAACAATGTTAACCTCTGAAAATTACAGAATTATCAAGAGATTTTAAGTGGGGGAATATCAATATACGAACTGCACGAAATTTTCAGTTCTTAAGAAGGCTAAAGCTTGACGCGATATCGTTATGTACGCAATTAGAGTTAGTCTCGTTACTAGTACCAGTACAAAACTGATGCTATAAATGCCAGTTGATATATATTTGAATCGGTATTACAGTGTCAACATATTGTGGCGTGCCGCCAGAAAGCCGGAAAGGTTCAGAAGATCAGAGTTTATTTCCTAGGCAACGACCAGCGTTTCCGCTGGAACGCCTTGGAATCCGAACGCTAACAAACCTAAGCAACGAATTGTTCAAAGCGGTTGCATGACAACGGCTGCGATAAACATGTATAATTCAGTGGGAACGGAATACCAGCAGGACGTTGCCTAGGAATCGCTTAAACAACAAATGCTTTTCCCCGGAAATGAAAGGATATCCAGCGGACAAAACGGAACCTTTGAACGCGATATTCACTAGTCAGTCCGAGTGTTCGTTATAAAAGTCCAACTTCGACGAGACCAGTCAGTTCTTAGTGTAGCTCCGACTAGAGCGGAAGCCAGCTGGCAGCCGACAAAGGGATCAAGACACTTCACTGAGATCAGCGGTGCAAGAAATAATTGTGATAGTGAAGTTGTGAATAATTGTACTTGCGAGTGTAAAAGAGATTGTACAATAAATATATTCGCCAATTCCGGGAACCCACAAAATTTCTTGTCTCGTTGTCTAGCACACACGTGACAATATTTTGCGAGAACTTCATACCGTATTTCTAGTTAGTCACACGGCTTAATGCATGATGTAGTTCTATTTAATTTATCTTCTTAAGCTGTTAAGTTTGCCGTCTTTCCAGAACTTTTCAAACCGATGAGGTTAAGTATTGCGGATGAAGATTTCTGTAGATGTAAGAAATGTTGCATATGCTTAGGAATTGTTTTACGGATGAATTTATATATTCTAAATTCAATAGTTATGTCTATCCTGAGGTGAATATTTGCACCGGAGAGGGATGGAGTGAAGGTGGTTGAAGAAAACCCCTTCATAATTGGTACTGTTCCCTAAGTTTAATCAGAATGATTCAGTCACGGAGGATGAGCTGGGAAGGACATATAGCACGCATAAAAATTTTCTGGGATAGCCAGAAGAAAAGGACTACTAAGAAAGCTTGAAGATGATATTAAGACGTATCTTAGAGATAGGATTTTGTGGTATGTGTCGCACTGAACTGGCTCAGGACAGGGACAAGTTAAAAGCATTGTGAACACAGTAGTGAACCTTTGGGTTCTATAAAATTTTGGGAAGTTCTTAAGTACGTAAGCGACGGCTTCTCAAGGAGACTCAGTTTCAGGGAGTTGGTCAGTTAATGTCAATAAAGGCAGGATTTTCCGCCTGAAATTTCAGTGGACTCTATTCTGGTCGTCACTCTATCAGCAGACACTCACGCTTTCGCCTATTTAGTGTTATCACTTGATAGTTGCTCTACAAGGTGTTCGGATTTGTAACTGAATTTACTGAACACTGAAAATTGTTTTAACTTTCCCGTGTCATGCCACAGTACTCAATATTTGTTAATGAGAAACTTAATATTGAATTAACACTGCACATGGAAACGATTTACCTTCTCTCAAACTAAGAGCGGGAATTATAGATGCTACTCTTGCTGAGTATTACGTTATTAAAATATATAAGTAGTCGAAGCATTCTAGATTTCAGCACCAGATGTATGGTCAGGTTCAAGTGACCATAGGATACGAGGCTAGACTAGCCTTACAGCTGGGTGCTGTGCTCATGGTTTATATAACGACACTGTAACAAGTTTTCTATACAGCGCCAATGGGTGTAGCAAAGAGAATACAAATTTATATCTGTGCAGGGAAATGAATCCGTTCTGTCCGGTTACTTCACTTTTTGAATTATCACAGCTAACCACCTCCAACAAAATTCAAAATAGAGATGGTACGATCCCCTTTAAAAGAAATGTAACACTTATCTAAAAATGTCTTTCTCTCATAATTAATTCCGAAAAATTAAAACGGATATTTAGGAAATATTCTACGAATTACTCGTCATTACCACGCCGTAACAATCTTTATCTCAGATATTACCTGGCTTCAACTTAGCAACGCCTAAAGTAATGTCCTGAAATTCTTTGTCATACTTTATCTTAGAGCCGGTCACGGTAGCCGAGCCGTCTAAGGCATGTACTGTCTTCGCTCGCTTGGAAACCGGGATCGTGGGTTCGAATCTCACTGAGGGCATGGATGTTTAGTTTGTGTGTGTGTGTGTGCGTATTTCTGTGTTTGTGAACATGTAGAGGCCTTGCGACGAGCTGATCACCTGCCCAAGGAGTCCTACGGAATGTGTAAGCTCTAGAAAAACCGAAGTGAACGGAGAAGTTCATGGAGGTAGGCCTGGCCCACTGGGACTGTAGTGCCGAGGAAAGAAAAAACAAACAAAAAAGAACTTGATCTTGGAAATTCTGCGACTGTGGCGGTTTACATCATGTGTGTGAAATGTTGCCTAGTAGGGGAAAAGAATTTTCTGCAGATAATCAAAATCTGCAGTGAGCTGTTTCATAGTGAACGTGACGATGTTTATTCTTTAGATCTTATCGCGAGGCTCGTTGTGTTGCACAAGCTTCAGTTTGTACTCGTGTAGTTTCAATCTTCTGCACAGATCACACAATAAGCTTCTGAATCTCTAGTTCACGGATAATGTGTTGAACAGAACATTTCGGGCTTCACTGAAATGTTGCTTCAATAAGCCTACTCTCGACTTGTGATATGCTTGGCCTCTCTTGTGAATATTATTTTGAGACAAAGCCCGTTCCTTGGAACTGGTGATACCACATGCGAATATCCTTATCAGTAGAATCATCGTTTCCATACACCTGCCTAAGTTTTCTTTTTCAGAACCGACACCAGGTACTTTGATTCGTCACACCACAGTACGCACTGCGCCTTTTCCTGCGGCGACATCATGACTGAATGACCTCGGCTTTCATGCAGTCCGAACTTGTCGCAGTGCGGTGCTGCCATCTCTCCAGAATTCATTTCACTATGACTAGGAAAGATTTTGTTCCAAATTTTCGAAACGTAACAACTATGTAATTTACCAGCGAATAAATCTTCGAGGTTCCTATTCGTATATCCTTTATATTTGCAAAGATAAAGTTATCTCCATGTTTAATAAACTAAACATTATGCCATGGAGATGTATGAGAGAATGGAGGTTTAGCTCCACTATTCTTATTCTCAGCACTAGCGAGAGGTGAATGGTTAGCTTCAGCACCCGTCCGCTTTACCCTCGGGGATAAATAGGAATACAAGTGGAGACAGTTAGCTGGGTTGGCCACAGATCCGGTCTCGAGGCTGTGGAGAAGAGAGAGATTTCCTGTTCCTGCCGGAAATCACACCCCGGCCTCCAGCCCGTAATCCATCGCTATAACAACAGGTCCCTCCCGGCTCCTATATGACTGTTAAATAGGATATGAGTGTGTGTACTGCATTCAACTGAAGCAGCATATGAACCAGAGAGAGGCTGATGGAAGAGAGTAAAGAACCTTCACGTCAAAAACGGGCAGGACATTTTTCTACTTACGTTGCGACTGTCAGCTTCTCAAATAGGTATCTACTCCACTGAGTCTCTCAGTCTGCTAGCCCGTAAATAAGCTAAGAACCGGTTTGATGTTTTAATGGGAATTTGTGGTGTCACGCTGCACTCGTTTTGCAGTCATGAACTCCTGCGCAGTGCGGGCCTTGCGGAACACTGAAACCGGGATCTAGCTGAATATTCACGCTGTGATGTTGGAAAATTCTGTAGACAGAGCTACACTTATAGAAGATGTAATAACAACAGAGTCTATACATAACTGAAGTTGATACGTAGAATTACGCTATGAAATACTCTCGGCGTGACGGAGAAGTTCATGGAGGTAGGTCTAGGCCCACTGGGGCTGTTGTGCCAAGGAAAAAAAAATCTCGGCAATGAAGAACGCTCTAATACCGACCAACGTGTTTTCCACAGCTCCTGTTTCGCAACTACAGAGGAACATATGTAACGAGAGAAGATGAAGAGAGAGCGGCGCAAAGCAAACACACGAGCAAACGTGATCGGCTAGAAATACTTGAATCAAACTCCTGAAAATTGTACGGAAAATATTCCTCTGTGGTGTACGCAAAGATTATAATCACCTCAACTAATTCGTTGGACAGAAAATAATTTTATAATGACACTGCTAGAAATGGGCATATAATGTAAAGTTCAGTCATATTTATTTTGTCGAGATAAATTCTGAAGAGGACCCAAATTTTCTTGGGTTTCGTTTGCACTCAAGGCCGATTCTATGGTCTAGTGATCAGAGTTCCTGGCTACAGATTCAGAGGTCCCGGATTCGATTCTCGGAGCTACCATATCTTATGAGAAGTAGTGGGTCTAGGACGGGGTCCACTCTGACTTATGAGGATAATTGAAGAACTACTTGAATGGAAAAGTAGCGACTCCCATCTAGAAAACAGAAATTAACGGCTTGGGGAATCCGTTGCGCTGACCACGCGACACCCTCTATCAGCAAAAGTTGGCACTAACTTCGCCGACAATCGGCTATCGCTCTGTCGGTATAGTTCTCTGGCGGACTTAAAGCCACGGACTTTAGTTTCTACGGTTTGAACTCATCCTTTCCATTGGTTTATATACGATTGGATGTTACATAGTGATGCTAGTAGTCACATACAAGGGTTGGATAAAAAGTAGTGGGAACACTCCTGTAATATGAAAGATGTGCGACAGGTGGCACTAGCGCTGTCTGTAGCTGATAGCAGAAGTTCAGTTGAAGTAGTGCAGTGAGTGGCTCTGATTGTATTTCACTGAGTTGCATTGTGCATCGTCTTGAAGTGCAGGAGACCGGTTCAAGCACCCTAACAACATGTTTACGAAACAAGAAGAACGCTCCTCGGTTTTTTGTTGTAGTAATTCCAGGGAATGAAAGAGTTCTCTTAATATCTTTACGTATTAATTGTTTAATTTCGTCCCAAACATGGTCATATAAAGAATTTAATTTGGATATATTTTTCTGAAGATTTAACTAATTCTACTTTAATTGCATCCCATATTTTCAATGTAAATATGTATATTTTAACACTGAGTTGAAATGTATTTTCCTTCTAAAGAATCAACGAATATCACTGAAATGGGTACAGCAGTCCATTTTCATCACTAAAAAAACATCATATCTTTGTTGTTGATGTATATGGACAATTCGTGGTTGACTCCCTAATGACGCATGTATGTTTAGATGAAAGTCAGCATAATTTAAGTATTATAGTGCACCTTGCACGTGCAAATATTTCAGCAATGGTGTCATAGCATGTTAGTTTGTGCACGAGGAGAAGCTTCCGAGCCCATCACATGGGATTGCCCCTTTCATTCCAGTCCCCACGAGCTCGCTATCAGACCGGCAGGTTCCTCATTGATTACGGGTCCAGATGCAGGCCAGTTGGCGTTACAATAACGAAGCTCTTCTCCTCAGGGAATACGGAGCGAATCCTCTCAGACCTTAACTAAGGCCCGGACAGCTCCATCCCGCACACAGAGACGTTCAGCATCTGTCCCAGACGACGAAACTATGTCACAGCGTAATGCTGACCTGGCTCTAACATTGCTCTACGGTATGCTCGCGTGTACCGAATTATCCGGCTTTACAGTGTTACAGTACAATTCGTAGCCAACGCAATGACAGCAGAGACTAAAGGTTCAACGTTGCTAATACCGAAGCTCAACTCTCAAAGTGATCCTGCGCCAATTAGAACCACCTCCAGTCCTCAGAACACATCATAAGATCGAGCCTTAAATTTATTCTCCTTTGGTCTTTTTTTCGAGCTTCGAGTTTTCTGAGAAGTTGCCAAAAATAAAAATTGTGAATAAAATTCTGTCATTCCCTAAATACTTGTACCAAAAACTAATCGTAGCTTTCTATTTCACAGTTTAATTTTTACACGCTAACTCAACAAGTTGCCGGTCACGGTAGCCGAGCGGTCTAAAGCATGCACTGTCTTCGGTCGCTCGGAAGCCGAGATCGTGGGTTCGAATCCCACTCAGGGCATGGATGTTTGTGTGCGTTTTTCTGTATCTGTCCACAGGTAGGGGCCTTGCGACGAGCTGATCACTCGCCCAAGGAGTCCTACCGTATGTGTAAGATCTAGTAAACCGAAGTGAAACGGAGAGTTTCATGGAGGTAGGCCTAGGCCCAAATGAGGGCTGTAGCGCCAAGGAAAAAAAAAACTCAACAAGTTGGGCGAGAAAATTAGAAAGTTAGTACAGTCAAACAGATAAGGAAGTAAGCAGGGCCGCGTCATAGGTCAAGCGGTTAGTCGCTGGCTTCTCACCGCGGCGGCCCGGGTTCGATCCCGGGTCTGGTGAAGTGGGATTTATGGTGGACAAAGTGGCGCTAGGGTGAGTTTTCTCCGAGTACTTCGGTTTCCCCTGACAATCTTCATTCCACCAAATTCTCCATCATCATACAAAAGGCCAATCAGTGGCCGCTGTGACGAGTGGACCCAGTTGGACTTCACCCCCCGCTAAGCGAATTAAAAAAATAATTTTAACGTGTGATTTGAAGATTTTATGTGTGTTATAGTGCAGTGGTATCTGGTGTGTGACAATTATAGTTCCTGTGTTAAAATCCGTTGCCAGGAAACGGATAAGGAAACTTCGCAGATGAAGAGCTATTATTTTGATATTACCTAGCAACGACTATTGGAAGCAGATATAGAAGACTTCATTTATACGTTACAATTACAGGAATCTTGGAATTGTTATAATTAATAGTAGCTACGACCTCTAAGTGGTGAATAAATCCGATTACAAATCCGAACCCCGTCTTTAGTCACTGGTACACGTGACGGTATGTTCACTTTTCCAGTTTATCAGAAACGGGTTCTGCCTCTTCTCCTCGCCTTCTTTGTCTGAATAATCTTCCTTGCGAACTGCATGCAGAACCTAGGCACGACCTCAGTACACTGATTTCAGCTCTGAAGATGGATGTAGCATGCTTCTTCGAGTTGTTATACACCTACAGCGCTATACGTTATCATAACTCACGAGAACACAATCTAAACAAACAGAGCAGTGACTCACTTCTTACGGATTAATATAATTTGAGAACCAGGCAGATGGGGAAACACGGTCTCTGCATGGGATGTTCTTCCTTTACTTTATAAAAAACTCCTACTCACTCATTATTTGTTTAGGTATATTCCCTTCTTTCTTCACGGTCGGCCCATTTATTTCCATCAGTCACAATTTTATTATTGCAATTAAATAAGCTGAAATTCTTTCTAAACCTTGTAATGCACTGGTCATACCATTTCAATAGTCCCCGATATCTCCATTTTTAATTTTCTTCAGCCGTATGAACACCTTCATGTCCTTAAATATGTCACTTCATCCTACTAGAATTCGTATGTCCTGTAAAATTTCTGAGAATTTTCGTATATCCAGTTTATATTCCCTGCTTTTCTTTTCCTCTCAAGTTCACATTTAAATGTTCTACGTAAATGTTGTGGTGACCACAGTATTATACAAATGTATCTGTTTATCTTTCTTGGTTTCTTCATTTCACCCTCTTCTTATTGTCCAGTACATTTGATTAATCAACCTTCTCTAACCAAACCTCCCTTCATTACGGGAATATTTAATTACATGTTGTTTACATACATATATATAATTAATGTAAATTCTATTAACCTGCGATATTACTGTGACTTAATAAATGCTTAGAAATTTAACTCTGCTGTATCTCTTCATTGTCGATCTCAACGGCGGCGCAGTTTAAGACATGAACTGTCTTCGTTCTCTCGAACTCTGAGATCGTGGGTTCGAATCCCACTCAAAATATGCATGTCTGTGTGCGTTTATTATGTGTTTGTGTGAGGTAGAGGCCTTGCGATAAGCTGATCACCAATCCAATGACTCCTACTGATTGTGTACAGATTAAGAAACTGAAAAAGTGACAAATTTCCACAAGGTTTGTAGATCCGTAGAGAGGTGAGTTTGTCTTCATTTGTAATTTTATCTCAATGTACGGATATCCTTACCGGCTTCAAAGTAGGCCTTAAATGTAACTGTACTCTATCCAATATTTTACTTTTTATTTGTAGAGAAAATGCAAAGGAAAATGGAAACAGCTCTTGGCATTCTAACAATAGATGGCGTTGATGTGCTAGGCCGTCAACTTGACGCCTCCACACTGACAGCTTATATCGATTATTTGGCGCACTAATTTCAGTTTCCAGATTCACTGAACAGTACATGCGTGGGCACGGATAGCTGATTGTACTGTCATGTGAAGCTCATTATCATCGGCTTATGGAATTAAACAGACGGGATATAACTTTACATTTAATTGTATGATAATACTAATTATGCGAATATGGGAATTACGTTTGCCTTGGTAATGATATATGGGAATAAAACTTGTCTAACTTGTAGCAGCTAATCCTATGCTGTTGAAAATTATTTCATTGTTTTAATAACTTTGAATTGTAACCGAACAGTCTAATAGAAAAAGCCCAATCAGCTTAAAGCTTCTTGAAAAGCCAATGGACAGTCATATTGTAAAAGGATTATATGTTTTTTATGGATCCCGTAATTTTCGTTGACATGTAACACGACGTGTAACATCTCGTAACGTGTTGTACCATTTTACACTGAGGTGAGGCTGGCCTCCTCCGAACTCCCAGGTTGGGGAACAACTGTTTACAAGTTGCCTGCAAATGCTTAAATATATTCAGAGTTCAGAGGCCATATCCTCTGTCCATCATTATCCACAACTCACAGGTGGCAAAGGAATCCTTAGTCTACAGCGCACAATATTCTGTTTGCGAAAAATCAGATAGATAAGGAAGTACACATAACGAAACACCGCTGGTTCATTTTCTTCCTTCAATTTAATTGTTTCTAAAAATGGAAGACTTAAGGAAATGTTATTTGCGACATAAATATATGTTTCAATCTAGTAGTCAACATTTGATCCAAACACTTCTGTCTCAGATAAACATTTAGCGAGTCAAACCACCGACGAGAACAAAATAATTTACTTCTTTTTGCATGGTGCCCATTAGTGTTGTGCAATTTTAGCGGAAACTGCAAAATGCCCACATACGTTACGAGCAGTAAAACTCGCGAATATAAAATTTCCTTAACATCCTATCAGAGGTTTTCGTGTTGCCTAACCGTTAGGCCCTAACGGGAATACTGCGGCATTACAAAGCTAAGAGGCATACTTTGTAACTTCCACTGTAAGCGCACAAGAAATTAAACACATATATAGTACATGACTGTAGGGTGATTGTTTACAAAAGCTAGGGAAATGCTTTTTAACATTTTCTATGCAAACTGATTCTGTAAGAAAATAACTGAACACATTCCTTCTAAAGTTAGTAGTTACACAAGTGGTCAAGGAATCTGCTGCCTTCTACGGAACTCGGAATTATGTTACCGCCTTGACACGTGCTCGCTTTACTACTATTATTATTATTTTAAATATCGATGTACAAATATATTTGACTTTAATATAAAAAGATTGTATAATTTTAAATTCATTGTCTCATAATTCATTACATATGAAATTTTTACCCCATGGTAACATGGCCGCGTATCTCTATTATACGTATTTCAGCTTCCAGAATTCCTTTCATAATAGCCTGACATGTATCTAAGTGCGTCTTAAAACTGAATTCGTACCTCACAGAAACACACTGGATCTCATTTACGGAGACCAAAATGGTTATGCTTGTTAGGGAAATACGAAGAGTCGCCATTTACTACGATATTGTGATGTGCTGCCTCAAAGCCGGACTATAGCACGTCCATCACTGGTCAACAGCTAGCAATTCCTCGGAAATCGCTGCCCCGAAGATGAAAGACTAACAGTGGGGTTTCCACCGTTATTTGTAACGAATTGTATACCAGCGGTAAAAAGAGATTCGTTTCATAGCAGCGGGCGAAACTAAACCCCTCTACAAGGTGTTCTGTATTCAGCTCGAGTGCATGATATAAGAGTCCATCTTCGGCAAGAGACCAGCCTGAGGTAGGATTCCAACCCGTGCGGAGGCGGGGGTCGAATACCTCCACCATGACCCTGCGAGTCGTAGGAGGCCACGAAAAGGGAAGTCTCAAATTTGAGACAGTAATATATGGTCTCGAGTACCAAGGGACTCGGACCCGAGAAATACTACTGCGCTTGCAAGGAACAGGACCATATACAAAAGACAGACCCGTCCTCTCATCAGAGAGAGCGCCCACAGGAACAAGACCGTAACTGTCAAACAGTAATAAATATCTGGTTATGAGCCCCAGGAGGGTGCTCGACACCAAGACTAACTGACTGACTGGCCGTCAGTCGCAATGTGACTTTGACTTTGAGACCAGCCAGTTTGTATCCGACAAGAGCTAAGGACAGTTGAGCTCCAAGCAGAGCAGAAGACACTTCACCGAGATTAGCTGTACGAGAGTGTATAACACGGAAGAGGAAACGTCCGAAAACGTTATAATATGTAAGAAACACATTAATACTCTGTTCGGACAAAACATATAAATTCTGAAAACTCGGACAAATAGTAAATGTAAGTCTCGTTGTCACAATATTCCAAGGGGTTATTACTGTGAATTATATAAATTACTTTGTATTCGGCAGTAAATTAGTCGGTGTTCTTAATTAACACCCTTTAATATTATACCCATGAAATACCTTTTCTGGTGTTCTTGCTGCACGCCTTACCTTTCTTATTGATGTCTCTTAAATCGTCAATATTGCTGAGAAGAAATGAAGTTTTTCTTTCACAGGAGCAGGAAAGTTGTGTAAACGTTACACTTACCTGAAACAGGAGAAGAAAACGTAATATATCGTTAGCACAGACTAGCAAGTAAATACATGGCTGAAATATTAATCAAGGAATATTTTGCGGAATCATTTCTACCAATAAATACAGCTCATTACTATTACAACTGCGTGTTAAGATGCGAGGGGCTGCATTATTATGTACTCTTTCATGGTATGTTCTTTTGGTCGATCCAGTGAAAGAAAATGGCCTGCATGGTATATATAATATATATGAAAGAGATGAGAGACTTGTATAAAATTATGACCGGAAAACTTTAAATAAAGAGAACATTTTAGAGACCTGGAAGTAAGCAGGAAAGTAATGATGAACATATAATTTTGAAGGGACAAAGTTTTCTGCCTTCACAGTAATTCTAATAGCTGACACAATGTGACATCTAAAAAAATTTAATCTGAAGTACTTATTGTCACTGTATGAGTATTGACAGACGTGGTTTGGATTTGTAATTGGATTTTTTGGACATTTACAGATCTTAACTACAAGAAACTATAGCGCTATAGCTAATTCAGGAACTCTGTACTTCACTACGGCACATAATAAGTCTTATCAGTCTGACATGACTTTATCGGTCGTTTTCTAGCAACGGCTTTCAACGGGGGATCTTTCCCTTACTATGGGTCCCGAACTAACCCCGTGCTCCAGCTATCAGCTTCTAACAACAACACCTCACAAGGACTGAACCACGCCCGTCCCCTCACTAACTCACTTATTCACCAAAGAACTCGCTACACTCCACTGCACTGCACTAACTAAACTGAACTCGGTAGGTCGAGTGATTGCCTCGAAGCCGACCACACAACAAACACCGTTTCAAACAGAACTTCCATTGTTGCGCGAGAGCCGATTCCTAGCAACGGCTGTGCATTTACAAAGATCTTGCCTAGCAATGCCGTTGTCTCATTTTTTCAGTGTCGTTCCCTAGCAACGAGTCTGTATGCCACAATCTATATAAATAAAAATGTAAATGTTCGTTTGTCTCTGACTGAAGATCTCCGATAGTTCTTCGCCGATTGCTTTGAAATTTTGACACAATGTTGCATTCGAATACGCAATTCTGAAACCCGAAATGGTGACTTCGTACTCTAAAAGTTACAGTAGTTACTTGCAATGTTAGAAAATAATATCGTATGAAGATATGGGTAGGATTCAAGAGTTTAGTTGAGGGCTCTTATGAACATGCTACTAGACCTTGGTGCTCCGTAATAGAACGTTTCTTGATTAGATGAGTGGCTATTATGGGTTCTGTTCCATAGTCAGTTTTGAAGTTATTATCCGTTCCTAAACAGCAGAAAAGACAACTACTATTTTGATTTCACTGGACTCAATCTCTGAGCAGAGAGAGTAATTTCAGACAGTTCACGAGAATTAATCAAAGAATCAATGTTGAAAGCACTTAAACCTCCTACAAATTTGTGCTGTGGAATGGTTTCCAGTTAAGGAAACATATTTGCTAAACAATGCATGTGTGGCCGATATTGTTATCTGCAATTCAATCGATTTATAAAGAATATAAGCAAACCTTAACATATGCAATATTAAGAGAGTGGCAGTCATTGAAGCTGAAACTAAACTTGCAATGGACTCAGGCAGGAGTAGCCTGCGAGTCTTTGTTAGATCTTCATGAACTTAAAGGCTTCAATAACTTTAGACGTACAAAGAGAAATACAGCCTAAAAATGGAATGACGGTAATATAAACTACTGATGACTTATTTGATGACACAGTTGCAGAGATTATATGGCAATGAATGATTTAGTGAATAATGAATTGGAAAGGATGTGAAAGGAAGAGATCGTGGCCGACTTCCATGTAGACGCTGCTATCCCAGAATTTTCCTGTCAAACACATTCCCGGAGTTTCGCTATCAACAACAGAAGGACATTCATTGCTAGGTAACTAAACAATAAACACGCATTTTTGATAATAGAACACAGGCTGTTTTCTCCATGGGGTTCGTGCCTTTGAATTATAAGAGTGTACAGAAAGGAGTGAGTGACCCCGCCTGGGGATAACCGTGTGAAGGCGAGGTCGAATACTTCCACCGTGACCCTGCGAGTCGTAGGAAGAGATAAAAAGGGAAGTCTCGTATCTGAAATCGTAAAATATGGTCGCGAGTACCAAAGGACTAAGACCCGAGAAAGAGTGAGCTAGCAAGGACAGCAGCACATGCAAAAGACAGAACCGACCTCTCGTCAGAGAGGACACCCACAAAAACAAGACCGTAACTGTTAAACAGTAATAAATATCTGGTCATGAGCTCCAGACGGTGCTCGACACCAAGACTTACTGACTGACCGTCAGTCGCAATGTGACTTTGACTTTGAGTACGGAGTAGTAAAATGGAGTACGAGGGAGTAAAACGGAGCACGAGAATGGAGTATGTCCTAGAGATTTGTGAAGTAGGCAGATAATCGGCAGCGCTCTAATTGATTGTGATTACGAGAGATTGTAAAAGAAGGCATTATTAAATCCAATCTTCTAAACCAGAACCCGTTATTATTAGCTATTATTAGTCACGGAGCCATAAACTCGTGACAATATGTCTTGCCTATGAACATACTGGACGGCCTCTTTATAAAATATCAACTGTGTTCCTTTCTTTGTTATAGTCTTTAATTTTTGTTAAATTTCTTATTTAACGACTCTGTCATTTTCGAGAATAAATACCATCGACGATAGGGCAGTCAATGTATAAGTAGAAATTGGTGGGATGAGAGTTCGCAGGAGAAATCAAAATCCACCCCACTGTCAATTAGTTCACCACAAATAGCATATCATCTGAACTTAGAACGAACCCGGGCCGCTGCGGTGGGAAACCGACGACTAACCGCGAGAGATATAGCAGTCCTTTTGTCTTTAAAACGTTTATTCCATATATTCCGTCAAATAAATGAAATTTATTATGAAAATATTTGTCTAAATAAAATTTCACGTTATTTCTCATTTAATGGAAACGAAATATTTGCTGGAATGTGTTGTTAACAACAATTATAGTAGTAATAATAATAATAATAATAATAATAATGATAAATGTAAAATTGTAAACTGTCCTTGTGCTTAACTAACTAAGCACTAGGCCATGCAGATGTACGGAGGAGTGGATGTATAGACCCACGATTTCTTGACCTCAGCACTAGTTGGACTTGTGTGGTCAGCTTCACGACTCAGGGGCTTTACCCGGGGGAAAGAGTCCCCGGTACCCATCGGATAGGAGGCTGGATGGACCCCAGGGCCGGTCTCAACGACATGGAGAAGTGAAAATTCTTGAACCCACTGGAACTCGAACTCAGAACCCCTCAGTTGTCCAGCCAGTAACTAGCCGCTATACCGACTGCGCTACCTCGGATCACAGTAGTAGTAGTAGTAGTAGTAGTAGTAGTAGTAGTAGTAGTAGTAGTAGTAGTAGTAGTAGTAGTAGTAGTAGTAGTAATAATAATAATAATAATAATAATAATAATAGTTCTGAACAAATAGTAGGTTGTTAAGAAAATATTTAAGCATGCATTTGTAAAACATCCGCGTCAGGCTGCGGTATTTTCCCCATTCACTTTCTGTAGTCTGTGCTTTGTGCGAAGATCTCATACATATGCGAGACCCGAAAAGGTTTCAGCCTGTCTATAAACACTGTGAGAAAGGGAAAGGAACAGAGCTCAACGACCTAGAATCAATAAACCACGTCTTGTTTTCTAAATGTCTACAGGATGAAAATTTAATAGTTACGCGGTCAGAAAGTTGTCAGAGAAACTGAACGTTGCATTACGTGCCCTCGGCAACTTTACCGCACACACTTCATACTGATCCAAACACGTGCCAAGGGTTCAGCACGTATTGCGGCGCGGTACGTGCGCAGGAGATCCTAATTCTGTACGTTTAACGTATTATTTTTCATACGAAATTCTCCTGCATCTACCAAACTGCCGATAAGTACATTTGAATGGAGAAACTTGGTCTTTACTGCCTAGGAAGAGCATAAATGTCTGCTGTCCGTTGAAGAAAAAGCGAGTCAATGACCTAAGGCAGCCTGCCTGTACTGTGCAAACTGAAAACTTCGGCATAATTTTCGGGGGACTCTGACTGTTGCCTTTATTACACTAAAATTCTATGTGCTCCTAAATGAATGACATAACAGGGAAATATGACCAGTTCCTCTAGAATTTGTCTCGCCTTCTCTTCGCTGAAAGAAAATAAAAGTGTCTGAAAACAAAGTACTCAGGACTGTATTATATTCATACGAGACGTACAATACAGGGTTATATAAGTCCGTGAAACATTTTGAAAATTTACAATAAATAAACTACCAAATTTTATTACACTGAAATAAAGATAAACTCACCAAGTTTTCTTTACATAGTTCACAGATGCTCGATGTGTTCACCTTTGCTGACACGGCAGACATCTATGCGACAATCCATTTCGTCTCACACCCTTGTCAGCATATCACGGTTGGTCAGAGCCACAGCAGCGGTGATACGGTTGCGAAGGCTTAAAAAATTTAAGATATTTGAAGATATACATTTTCTATCGGCGTAAGAGTTACCATGATCCGATGCATAGTTTATTTGTTATGAATTTTTAAAATGTTTCACGGACTTGTATATAACCATGTATAATGCAGTTGACCATTGTATGATTTATATGAGGAATACTGTGATGTACACAGGTTACCCCTCCAGGTTTGACTTTCTTGCAAATTTGGTATTCTAGTTTCCCTTTTTGGGGGGGTTGCTGGGACTGGGTTCACTTGGTATATCGATCACTAATTGACCTATAGTATGAGCCCTGGATGACAGAAGATCATGAATGTGGAGCAGTGGGTGGAATGAGAATTTGCAGGGGAAACCGAAATACTCGGAGAAAACCTGCCCCAGTGACACTTTCTCCACCACAAATTCTACACAAATTTACCTGGGCTCGAACCCGGGCTACCATCGTGGGAAGTCTGTTACTAACCGCCTGAGCTATGACATAGTCTCTTCCAGTTTCCTTAATCTTAGCACCAAATGAAAGTAAGGGATGATTAGCATCACGGCAGCCTTATGCCCTTCATGCACATACCCATTTCATTAGTGGCTGGGTCTCAGTCGGTCTCAATATGGTGGTAATGATAAACCGTCTCACGCCACAGAAGGTCATTCAGTCCCTAGGCTAGTCACAGATATGAGCAAGCTACACGTTTGCAAAATCGAGATGGATTTATCTTCCTTTCCCCCGCCCCCTTTGGCACTACAACCCCACTGAGCTTAGGCCTACCTCCATGAACTTCTCCGTTCACTTCGGTTTTTCTAGATCTTACACATTCGGTAGGACTCCTTGGGCGGGTGATCAGCTCTTCGCAAGACCTCTACCTGTAGACAAACACAGAAAAATGCACATATACAAACTAAACATCCTTGCCCTGAGTGGGATTCTAACCCACGACCCCGGTTTCGAAGCAAGCGAAGACAGCACATGCCTTAGACCGTTCGGCTACCGTGACTGGCGTGAAAAATGATTATGGAACCGAATAAGAGGACTGGGCCCTGAATGGGCTGGAAGAGTCATCGAAAAAATATTTGCCATGCTTAAACGTTATAATGTTTATAAATTTACATTTAAGTATTAATTTCATATATACTCTAGGCAGAGCCACTGTTTCGCATGTGTTAAATTCTGCTTATCTAAAATTAAGACGAGATTGAGTCGTCACAGCATTTATAAATCTCCATATAACACACGGTATTAATTCAGTTTTACACGGTTTTATTTAGACACGTTATTATCGCGGAACACAAACCACATGTTTGATGATGGTTTATCCTATGTACTGATTCATACGAGATAATATTAATGTTTCTAATATTCTAATGCTGAATCACAGCGCCCCAATTTTGTTCAAAATCTTTTCAATAGCAGCGGAGATATTAAACGGGTGGAAATGTGCAGGTAAAGGTACCTGATGGAGCCACGTAAAAGGTCCCATGCTACAGTAGGAAAACGCTTCTAGAAAGGTAACCGTGTTTAAATTCGATAATGTCTGCTATTATATTAAGTCTCTGAGGTTTTGCTTTGTTCAATGTTCGTTCAAAATGCTCACCTCTGATTCCCGGCGCTGATTTTATTACAAAGTTAAACCGTATTTCTAATTTTGCACACAGTGTTTCTACAACTTGTCTGTGGTTCTGATCCACAGACATTTAATGCAAAATCCGTTGAACTGTTTTATCGGCAAATTCAGCAATTTACAAACCGATTCTTCTTAAGCTGAAAACAATTCTTTATTTAATTCCATAGCGACCAGTTATTCACTATTTGGGTTTACAACAAGAAATGATACGAGAGGTTTCTGTTTAATGACAAAACTCCGTGACCTGTAGTCCGCAAGCGAACTGTACCGACCGAGCGACCGTCGCTTGCCGGCTAAGCTTAGTGCCAAATTTTGCGGATGGAGATTGTGTGTGGTCAGCGCAACGAATCCCCACGGCAGTTATGTCTGTTTACTGACACTTACTCTTAATGGTATTCTGGATATATCCGTGTTGATATGTACGAAATCTCATTCCTGGGGAGTAAAGAAAGAATAAGAGCTTACCTTTGGCCATATAAGTTCACCTAAAATTACAGAGAGACAAATTAGAATGAATGAGAACAGCGACCGTTAATAAATCATTTTTCACGTTATTTCTCAATTTTATAATTTTTATTTTCTTGGTTACATTTACGAAAAACGGTATGGTAAGATGAAAATTCCTAAACTTCATTTTGTTATTTTGATTACAAATCTGGACACGGAAATTTTCACTATCACAGCCTTGTCTGTGTCCATTGTTCACGCCTGTATTGTTTTCTGTAAGATGTTTCATTAGTAAATAATAAAATATCATTTAAAGAGATATTGTTTCAAATTTTATAAAATTGTATAGGCATGTTCATAAGTCTTGCACACGAAAAAAAAAAAAGCCAATGAAGGGTAACAAATCTGACCGCTCACTTCGTTGGGCCCTTTACGTCGGCTGCCACTGTGTAACCGTCCTCCATGTTCCTACGTTGTGCCCCACTTATCAACGTCCTCTCTCTTCTAGTGGATGTCGAGAAGTTAGGTGGGAAGGGAAGAGAATTGTGGTTGTTGGTGCTGGTAAGCGAGAGTTCGCTTCCTGTACACTCTTAGGTGTCTCGCAAGTAGGGAAAGACGGGAGTATCTGGGTTCTGCTCGGTAACTGGTAGAGGTGAGTTCTTATCCCGGGGTCTTATACGGGCCTGGCTCAGGCAGGGCAGGAAGAACCTTACTCTACAATCACATACACCACTTCAGACTTTTGCACTTAGTAATTATTTAATTCACTTCCGTTCACTGAATATTATGGAAACTCTAATGTTTACACTTAATTGTAGTTAACATGTAATACTTTCTTTTCTGAAGGAACGTAGTTGTAAATTTGAATCTGACTTCGCCGAAAGTTGGATGAAGACTCCCCCAGGTGGAATGCACTCTCTCTGGATCCTAAGGTCCACGAACCACAAACTCCAAGAGAAGTCCACTCCTCCACTTTTGCCATTGGTTAAGTTTTCGAACTATAAGGCTCCCTAAATTTGTCAATTTCCTATCATGTTGCTTTGCTATGTGATTCTCGCAGATGCTGACCCGACGCTAAGGATGACAGTGACTTGATGCATTACGATCCGGGGATGAGGCTCCGGCCCTCCCACTTCTAAGTTATCGCTGTTCCGAGCTGTCAGCTCTCAAATTCTCAAAGACTCTCCGACTTTGCTGAAACTGCCAGAATTCCAGGAAAGTACTAGATGTTACTTCCTGTCAACATAGCAAAACTTGAACTATGTCCCTTCTGCGTGTAAGAGTTGGCTATCTGCCGGATCTCTTTGTTATTTACTTAATATAGGTATAATTAATACACAATAGTCCACCAATTGGAATGAACGGTTACACAAATAACCTTTCCGTGTTGCAGATTTAGAATGTCAATTTGTGATCAGCGCGCATGATTCATTATGATATAAGTTTATTTCATAAATGTTATCAGAATAGAACAATTTATATATGTGTATATACAATGGGGAAGAGAGAAAGTAACAGCAAGTATGAAGTAGACTGCATAATGAGACGCTCCATAATTTAGACAAAAATAAGACATTACTGCGATAATAAAATCAAAGAGGCTGGGATGAAGAGTAATGTAGTGCGCATGCGGTAGAATTGAATTGCACGAACAGCTTAAATGGGGATTCTTGCGTGTATTTTGTGTCCTAGTTTTAAAGTGGAAGGATATAAACAGTGATAGATATAAAAAGGAGTTGGAAAAAACTAGAAAGAGAGATGAAACTAAATGCAGGAAACTACCAGGTCAGAAATGAAGGAGAAGGCGACAGAAGACAACAAGTCAAGACTGGCAGAAGGGGTATAAAAATAACATAAAAATAAATTTTAAATGAAAATGAGAGAAAGCAAAATTAACGTTCCTTCAGATAGGAGTGACTGCATTTAGACTCAGACGGACGTGTCACATGTAAAATTTAGAATCTTTGGGACACTTTCTTTGGGGCAGATTATAACTCGTATGTTGTGCAAAGTAGTTAAAGTGAATCTGCATGGAGAAATAAGAGGCAAGTAATTAGAAAACTGCCCAAGTTAAAGCACTTAGCAACTTCCTACTCTCTGTGTTGTATGAAGTACATGCTTAAACACAAATATTTTCTCTTTATTTTAATATATTCCAAAATTTGTGCAAAATTTACGCTAGATTAGTATATTTAACGACATTTTACCAAACGTGAAGATCATATATCTATCCAATTCCGTTATACAGGTCTAGTTTCCTTCTTGGCACTTGAGTAAAAATTCTCTACTGTATTACATTTGTGTTTCACAGTTACTTGTAACTGTTCTACATAGGTGATTGATTAATAAGTGCTATGACTGGATACATATACGGAGAATTGTTGGAACTAAACATATAACACGGTTCTATTTCTACGGCCATTTTGTCGTAGCATAAAATATTTTTTTATTGCCAATGGGGTACTGCGGCCACTTCTGGCCTATTGTACCAGCCCCAGATGATAGGTGAGGGTGATTGCGGAGCAATTGGTGGAATGAAGATTGGCTTTGGAAACCGAAGTACTCGAAGAAAACCTTCCCCAGCGCCACTTTGTCCATCACAAATCCCACTTGACCAGACCCGGGATCGAACCCGGGTCGCCGGGTTGGGAAGCCAGCGACTAACCGCTTGAGCTACGGCGCGGCCTTAGCATAAAATAAATACGTCATAAAATAATGCATGTTTATAGTACAGCGTCGAATAAGTGAATGAATATGTTTACTGATGTTTTCCAACTGAATTTTATGCATCGCCAACTGAAATAAAATATAATCGTTAACGTAATAATTATGTATGAGTCTGTGCCAATGACTGTCTCATTAGAATAATATTGGACTAGTCACTCTCCCTCTTATTATCCGAGGCACAGCAAGAGAATTTAAAAATGATCATTCAGGAAGCGAGTAGACTACAATTATAGAACATTGCTTTCAAGAGGTTTACATTGTACTCTTCAAGGATATATAATATACACGAACCTTCAATTTCCAAGCATTTGGTTACATTCATTAGATTAGTTAGGAGGTTAGACATGTAAGAAAGTGGAACTAATTGAGGAATGCGGCCGAATTGGAAAACCGTCTCAGACGAACAGAGGCTGGTGGAATCCAATAACAAAATGCTAATTTACGAGGAGTGAGAGAATATATGTATACGCAAATAAAACAAAAACAAACTCCATGGTTTTAGTTCGCAAGGGAACTATACCGACCGAGTGACCGTCCCTTGTCGTTGAAGTTAGTGCCAACTTTAGCGGAGAGAGGGTGTCGCGTGGTCAGCGCAACGGATCCCCACGGCCATTAATCTCGGTTTTCTAGGCCGGAGCCTCTATTTCGTTGAAATATCTCCTCAATTATCCTCACGAGGTTGAGTGTACCCCTTTCCAGACCCAATACTTCTCAGAAAATCTGGTAGCGCCTGGAACCGAACCCGGACCTCTCGATTTGTAGCCAGGTACTCTGACCACTAGACCACAGAGGCGGTAAAGTGAATGAAGCAGCAAAGAAAATCCAGAGAGAAACATATTTTTACCAGCTGAATGAAGTTCATTCTCTCACTTAAATTTTAAGAACTTTTAAATATTATCCTTCCATATACGTATGTGTTAATGCTCATGTAGTTTTTTCCTTTGACAATAACTTTATTTTGGTAGGCGTATATTTCACAATTCGTAAATGCATGCTGCATGTATAGAAAACTCTACGTGTTTTAATATTCTCCTAAAGCTATTGATCGAAAAGTGTAAACTACAAATTACATATTTTATCACGGACTCTCGTTTGTTCACCTTCTACTTTATTTTCCCTAGATACAAATATTTTCTGCGGAATATTTTCTCATTCTCGAACAATACATTCTTTGATCTGGAAATATTGGTGTTCCAAAATTTAGACGTATATTCCGAAACGCCGCAGATGGTCGCACGAGGAAACTTTTTCACATATCCTGGCTGGTGTCCCTTGTACCTTTCCTATGTACTGTTAGAAGTATTTTAAATGGCACCTTTAAGTAGACCATGAATCTTCCCTCCTCAGTCCCTTGAAGTTCTCAGAATATTGTCACATTTTATATCAATCGACTTTAAATAACTTCTGCAACTGATACAATAACTTTAACCCTTAAAACACATGAGTAACTGCTTTCACATTAAAATATTTTCCCCCACAGAGTGTACTTGGTTTCCTAGCATCCGCACAAGAAGAGTAGTCTTTACTTAAGCATCACTACGTGAGCAAATACAATTTTAAATTTGTTTTCTGTGTAGTAAAAGTAAGTAAAATTATTCCTGTAAAAGGTCGTGGAGACCCATAATGTTGTAAGATGTTGAGGTTCCCACATTTTCTAGACAATCGGCTGATAGATGGTGGTAAGGTTGTCAGCCTTACGCGCCGGCCGCCCTTTACCCCCAAGAATGTTCCTGGTACTCATTTCTGTTAGAGACTGAGTCGACCCCAGGACCATAATGCGGCTGGAATGATTAGGTAAATTTAAAAAATGTCAATGACCTAATCGGGATTCGATCCCACGATCTTCCAGTGTGTAGCATAGTGCCTCAACCAACTACTTTACCGTGTAGTTTTCTGTGTAGTACGGATTTAATTGTTTAAAGTCATTTAGATAAATTTCGTGTTTAAAAGGGTTAAATATCTACGATCAAGCTGATTATCTGGAAAAGAAAACGTAAACCTCTGATGTATTACATTATTTACCCACTTGAGGAGGGAAGAATTCAGGATGGTTAAAACCCATTCGTGGAGGAATATACCCGAACACGGCAACTCCGTCATCAATTACATGTCAACGAATAGTTCTGTGCTCCTAGACCAACATTTATGACAGAAGCTGGGATGATATAAAACTCACACGATTATATCAGATCTATAAATTTTACCGATAGCCATAAAGTGATTGGTTTAGAATTCAAATGAATTTTATTGGGCTCTATATTCAGCCAAGAGAAGAAATGTGTACACATTCTTCATAAAGTCATCCAGTATACAAATATAGGGTTCAATCTAGTAGAGATCTTTCTCCCCCAGTTTATCAAGAACAGACAGCAATAGTAGCTAGAGGATTCGGACAATCAGCGACATTTGTCTGAAAGCGAGGGCAATTATTACTACTAGCAGAGATCAGGATTGTACCCCCAATTCATGACACCTCCTCCCCCAGCAACCACGTGTGAAGCGCAATGAGTGCTTAGTAGCCGTAATTAGGCTGCAGCGTGGGTGTGCGACTGTATGAATTTTATTGACTTTAGAATGAAGTACAAATCCCGTTAGCCTTTCTTAATGCTCAACCGATAGGGCAGCATATCTGCTCCTCCTGACCCACATCCCATAGGTTTCAGACCCAGAGGACGCAATGATCAGCTCCCAGCCCAGTTGGCGTCATAATAATGCCCTTGTAAGCCAGGGATAAATTCGAACGTACACGACAACGGCCATATATTCCCTATCATTGCCTTCTATAACGTCTTCCTCTACAGCTCCCAATTCGAGGGCGATAAATAATGTTGTATTGCTCTCTTTATAGAGTAAACATTACAGCCCGACTACAATTTGGCCTTCTCTGAGAGGGTCTTGACCAGCTAAATTCATTAATTCAATCACCAATGGCTCCACAGCCCTTTGTTGTGCCCTCGTCTCTTCTTCAGTGTCGTATTCTTTTTTAAACAGCTGATAGGACTTTTTGGACGAGTGATCAGCCCGTCGCAAAGCCGCTACCTACACAGGACAACACAAATACGGAATAAATGCACACATAAATATCCTTTCCTTTGAGTGGGATTCGAAAACACAATCCAAGCGTCCGAGCGAGCTAAGACAATTCATGGCTTAGATCGCGCGGCCACCGTGATGGGCAACCAGCCAAATAGGGCAGATAATAATGCAGAATTCTTATGCATGTATTACTAAAGATATAGAAAAATCCTGAACAATGGTTCCAATACCTTTATAATCAACACAATTGACATCCTCTTAACAAATAAAAACGAATTAATTCGGAATTTAGTAGTCTAAAGAATAATAACCAACCAACCTTAAATGTAGATATCTTGTACTTTCTCTGCTAAACTAGATGCTGGGAAATTAATGTGCTTTCATCAAATTAAAATTAAAAATCAAATTAAAAATGTCTTTGCCGTCGGCCGATTTTTCGGCGTCCCCAGAAACAATCTCCTCACTTCCTCAGAAACCTTGGTCATCACTTTGGAAACCCCTGCTATATAATTTACTTACTCACTCATGGAGCTGAGCCCTTCTGAAGGAGCAGACAATTCTGCAGCTACTCAAGAATTTACCAGCATTTTATGGAACCCGAAAGTTCATTACCGTGTTCACAAAGGCCCTCCACTGGTCCCTATCCTAAGCCAGATCAATCCAATCCATACCATCCCATCCTATCTCTCTATGATCCATTTTATTACTGTCCACCCACCTACACCTTGGTCTTCCCAGTGGTCTCCTTCCTTCTGACTTTCCCATCAATATCCTATACGCATTCCTCGTCTCCCAAATTCGTGCTTTATGCCTAGCCCACCTCATCCTCCTTGACTTGATCATTCTAATTATAATTGGAGGAGAGTACAAGTTATGAAGCTCATCATCCTGTATAATACAAGGGAAAAATATTGTATCGAACTGTGTCTGAAATATCCTGATAGGCAAGACTAACAAAGATGGGCGCTAAAAATTTGTTCTGTGCAACTTTTAAGATTATTCAGTCGCCTGGGAAATAAATGTGTAAATATTAAATGGAGCTGTAGCAGGAAAGTTATAAAACCATAGACAGAAATACAAACATCACCAACTTGCACAATTGGTGACTCTAGAAATATTTCATCTTTGTTTCTACAACATGTATAAAATAAGCCAAAATAAATACGGTGTTCAAGAACACAACGGTCGGACAATTGTAATGCGCCCAAATTATTTTACCCTCATGATTTAGTAAATTCAAAACTTATAAGCAAATATAGCAATAATTAAGAATTCGAAATAATGAAGTAATTTAAATCTTTGAGAATTTTTAGTTACCAAATTATTTTATACTTTACTAATTCACCATTCTAGTCGTATCAAATTAGCCATCTCTAGCTCTGCAGTCCTTTGTTGGACCTTGGCAGCTTTTTCAGTTTCTTGGCCTTTTTTTTTTTACACAGTCAGTAGGATTCATTGGGCGGGATATTCAGCGCGTCGTAAGGCAGCTATCTACAGACAGGACAACACAAACACAGAATAAATGCACATAGACAGCCGTGCCTCCAGTGGAATTCTAACCCACAATCTCAATGTTTGAGCGGAGGAAGACGTTCATGCCTTAGACCGCGTGAACACTGTGACCGGCAGTATCATAAAACTATGTTTGACAAATGTACATTTTGACTCAAAATTCAACGTAAAATATGTAATTTTATGCACTTGGCTTGCGTCCAGATATGATATCGGAAGATGGAATTAATTAAAAACTTAATTTTCGTTCATGTTATATAAACCTTGTTGATCAGTGTAAATATATTCGTAAATACACTTATAATCTGTGTCTTGCTAGTACTGATAAAGGTTCATTGACTTCTCAGACATCTTCCTACAGCTTCTCGTATGCATTATCGACGTTTCACCAGCGAACATGATGGTATGCCTTTACAGCTCTCTGAGGATTGTCACTGAAACAGTCATTCTCCGATATATATTTACTGAGCAGTGCCCAGTCTCTCTGAAGCTTCACTCCTGTTCACGTAGATGTGGAGCTGATACTCCAGTAGCATGCATAATCACTGACAAATCGATACTAAGCTACCTGATTATTGCAAAAGCTCATACTGACGAGAGTCACGTGTGAACTAAGATTTGTATTTGGTTAAAAAAACTTCCCTTATACGCCCGGGGGAATATTGTAAGCCAGGGGTGGATATATTGGAATATGTCTAAAATGAGATCCGTGTTAAATGTAGAATGAGGACCTTCATAACTTGTACTCTTCTCCAAGTACAATTAGAATGATCAAGTCGAGGAGGATGAGATGGGCAGGGAATGTAGCACGAATGGGGGGACGGGGAATGCGTATAGGATATTGGTGGGAAAGCTAGAAGAAAACAGACCACTGGGAAGACCAAGGCGTAGGTGGGTGGACAATATTAAAATGGATCTTAGAGAAATAGGATGGGATGATATGGATTGGATTGATCTGGCTCAGGATAGGGACCAGTGGAGCGCTCTTGTGAACACGGTGATGAACCTTCGCGTTCCATAAAATGCTGGGAAATTCTTGAATAGCTGCAGAATTGGCGGCTCCTCCAGAAGGGCTCAGCTCCATGAGTAAGTAAGTTAAATGTAGAAGTGTCGGTGCTTGAAAACTGTATAGTTTCTAGAATTTAGATCAGAACACCAAGTTGAATTGGTGTCTATTGAAAGGAGAAGTGAAACAATAATATAATGGGAAAAGATTCTTTCCAAATATTTGTAATTTATTATTTTTGTAATATATTAGCTTTACAAAGCACCATATATTTAATGCTGGAAAGTTCTTCTCTTTTATATGTACATAAATGCCAAAACCATTTGTTGGAAGATGGTGTCCAAACCCACAAAAATAGTTACCGTTAAAACTTTCATATACAATATATTACGAAAGCGGTGTGAAAATGAAAAATTACGAATAGTATATAAACACTCTCGATGCTCTTTTAATGGGATGTGTGTGATGAATTTAGTACAAATATTGTATGAAACTGTTTATGAGTTCCATATTCTCAAACACGCTGGATCTAAGCGACAGTAAAACCTGATGAACACATGCAACGCGTGAAAGAAGCAGTTCAAAACTTCGAAGAAATCAATTTCGATTTTCTCAATGCAAAGTGGCATTAGTACCGGAACATCATTTTATATTCTCATAAAGAATTTTAAGGTATTTGACTCAAAGATACAGAATTTAAAGAAAATGGAGTGATCGTTACAAACCGCTTTGCATACGCATTTTCTGATTTCACTGAAGCATGTCTCCCGTCTGAGCTTCTCGTGGTTTATATCAGTTCTTCCCTAAGATTCAGGTATAGTACCTCAAACCTGACCATGTCTATTGCTTTCTGAATGTTTACCAAACTTTTTCCGAACGTGCTTATATTTCATGATCTAATCTATTGTTAGCGTTGTAGAATAAACGACATATAAATAAAGAAATAACATAACAATATATTAACTATTTAATTACCGGTTCAGCTACCGAATATTGCCATTCTGACAAGAAAAATCACCATATCTCCGATGAAAAATGGATACTCCTACTTGTTGCAAATAACATGTCTTTTATTTATAAGAAATTAAAGAACGCCGGAAGACAATGTAAAGGCGGGAACATTTTCAGGTCCCGAACTAAATTCGGACTTGTAATCTATGCCAGGTCTAAAACTTTTCGTTTCCTTAAACCGTTTTGCCACTAATATACACAACGGCTGGTCTTGATCTCCTTTCTCTCTGCTACCTTTAGCTTTAATTCTTTCCTTATCACCTTTCTCCCTTCATTCTTCCTTCACTTCATCTCTACTCCATTCATATCCTTGCTATTTACCTCTCCTCTTCATCTCTCATATTTCCACCATTCCTTTCTTTTGTTCTCTCCTATCAGCTTTCCTCACTAACTAACCAGTTTCTGTGAAGAGTCTTCTTCAGTATCTGATAGTTACATAGCTAGTCAATAAATTGGGGGCACGCAGTAGCGTAGTTGTTTGAGGCATTATGCTACAAGCCGGAAGGTCACGGGATCGAATCCCGATGCCGTGGATATTTTCAATTTACCTATCTTTCCAGTAGCACTATGACCCCAGTGTTGACTCAGCCTCTAACAGAAATGAGTACCAGAAATCTTCCTGGGAGTAAAGGGCCGCCGGCGCGTAAGGCTAACAACTTCACAGTCATCTGTAAGCCGACTGTCTAGAGAAAAGTTTGGAGCCTCGACGTCTCGAAACCCTATGGGCCTCCACAGCCTGTTGCAGGGTTAACTAGTCAAGAAATTCGCAACAATTCACACAACCTGAAGGTTCTGTACCGTGTTTAAAAAAGAGGGCCACTTGCCCTTATCCTGATCGAAAAGAATCCAATCCACATTCATTTGCCCCTCAGTTTAATGGTTAACTTTTATAATATTCTCATATATCTACACCTGGGCCTTCCCAGTCCTCTCTTTCCTCATGCATAATCTCCTATTCTGCCCCACGTATCTTCCCGCTTTCACGTAAGCTATTTGTTTCTATCCCTTATTTTCATCTATACGGAGATAAATTCGTAAAGCTTCATTCCGCTGTCTGTCACTACATGCTACTAGTTCCATCGCTTTTGCTTCAGAAGCAGAGACCCTTATGCAGACGAAACGTATGTTATCTTGGCAACCTCTAGAACTGTTAGCAGAAACAACGCCTTTCCTGTGAAGAAACGCCGTGTACCTCTTGATATGTAGTTTCCCGCGGCAGGTAATTATGGTTTGGGGCAAAGTGCTCCCTGTTGGCTGCTAACAGAACGCTTATAGTACTGCGTGTGTTTACCAAACTTGGATACCTAAACCCTACACTGAACATCATGAGAACTGTGATTGAAGGCTTGAGGTAATATCTGCTTTCCCTTGTGAGAAATGTATCAAGTAAACGTAGATGAAATAATAAGGAAACGAATGTTGTGTGATTCGTAATTTGCAACTTCTTGATGTCTAAACACAAAGGGTTATAAACTATGCGTCATTCATTCTACCATTCATTCATTTCATTCACCAATGACTCTACAGCACTTTTTGATTCCCGGACTATTCTTCAGTTTCCTAATCATTTTTGCAAAAAGATAGGACTCCTTGGACGGGGAATCAGCCCGTCGCAAGGCCGCTACCTACACACAAGATAAACAAACACAGGATAAAGACACACACAGACATGCATGCCTTGCGTTGGATTCGAATCCAGGATCTCAGCGTCCAAGAGAGCAAAGATAGTTCATGCCTCAGACCTCGCAGCTACTGTGATTTGCAGGTCTCACGTCGTATCTTAAGGAAATGTACAGAGTAGGGCTGGGGCCACATGAGCGCACATAATGCGTCCGTTGTACAAATAGACAAGAGAGGCGAATGCTACGCTTTTTTCTGGCTCCATTGCAGACACAAAACTACGCACCGCATTCTGCAAAAGTGTGGTGTCCTCAGCAACGTCCGTCATAAAGTACGTTCGTTGTAACGGACGTACTTCTTGCTCTCGTGTGGCCCCAGCATAAATATTCAAGGGAAGTCTGTACGTCTCTATAATTCATATACTTTCTAATTCATGCAGCTGAGCCTTTCTGGAGGAGCTGCCAATTCTGCAGCTATTCAAGAATGTAATTGTATAATTCAAATACAATAATTAATAATATGTTCTGATAAAATGTGAATTCTGTAGAGGCACGGTCCATTTTATTTTATGTGCAATGTGACATTTATGTTGAAAGCCTGATTAGCAGAGCCAGAATAGACGGCCATTGGTAGGGAACAGCTAGGTAAACACGCTTCCTAGGCAACGAATACACGAACGCAAGGATAGCGGAATTGTTGAAAGCGGTGTTTCCAATGCGGTCAGTGACGATTCTGGGCTAGGAGGTCATTAGTTACACCCATGAGGAGGCGGGGTCGAATACCTCCACCGTGACCCTGTGAGCTGTAGGAGGCGACGAAAAGGGAAGTCTCGAATCTGAGACAGTAAAATATGGTCGCCAGTCCCAAGGGACTCCGACCCGAGAAAGACTGCACTGGCAAGGGCAAGCAGCATGTACAAAAGAAAGACCCGTCCTCTCGTCAGAGAGGGCGCACCACAAAAATCAAGACCGTAACTGTCAAACGGTAAATAAATATGTGGTCATGAGCCCCAGATGGGGCTCGACACCAAGACTTACTGACTGACTGACCGTCAGTCGCAATGTGGCTTGGACTTGGACTAGACATGAGAGGGTCGCCAGCCAGCAGGACAGAAACGGTTAAGCAACGGAAACAGAGAACTGTTCCGGGAGCCGCTATCAGGCCGTGATTAATGAAGATGTAGAAGAGTCAGTTGGATGGTAATAAAGTTTGGGAAACTATTAGAGAGAATACCGAAATTTCTAAAAGAGAGTCTAGGTTATTATGAAATGAAGAAGCATAAGCCATGGTTCGATGAAGGATGCGCAAAACTTTTAAACCAAGGAAAACAAGTCAATTTGCAATGGTTACTGAATCCAGACGAAATAAATGAGGACAATCTGAACAATATAAGAGGTGAAAACAGCAGGCAACTCAGGAATAAAAACGAGAATTAAATGGAAGATAAAATTGACGGCTTGCAATGAACAGTAAGGAGAGGAACATTAGAGGCCTATATTAATAAATAAATTACTTTAAGAGGGGTTACCAACCTAGAATTAACTTAGTGAAGGATGAGAATGGTGATCTGCTTGCAGATTCCCACAACATTTTGAATAGGTGGAAGAACTACTTCTCTCAGTTAATGAATGTACATAGGGTCAGTGATGTGAGGCAGATAGAAATCCATACAGCTGAGCCGTTATTACCTGATCCTAGCCCTTTTGAGGTTGAAATTGTTATTGCAAAGTTGAAAAGTTTTCCCACTCCTGTGCATTATTTATTTACATATGATTTACTTAACGAGTCTGTCACTAACTCGTACTACGCAGCTCGAATCAGAGAATAATTAATGAAAAAATAATTGAAAAGAAAGTGGAAAGATAGATCATAATCGAATCCGAGGCATCATTCTGGCATTTTGACGAATTATCTGAAGAAAACCGCGAACGACCGCATTTAGTATGGCCTTTCTTCGGACCAAGATTTGACTCCTCAACTCCAAAAGACGAATAAACATCGCACACTTGACTTTAACATTCAATATGCGTTCTACATATCTTGTCCCTCTCACATGCTTTGACATTACAAAGTTGTCCATTACTGACTTATATGCACCTTGCTCTAACTTTATATTACAAAGTTCATTTCCGTGAATTGTAACGCCATGATCTTGTGATGTTAGCGCCCTAAATAAATGATTGCGGAAGCAACAGGAACGCGTGTCAATTAGGAATGGATTGGTTTGACAAAGCCGTCACAATCCAACCTTTATACAAACCAGCACCAGGAGATTTGCATTCCAGTCGTGTAATCATACAACTTGGGTGAGTGTCACCTGCTTTTGTTCCGAGCCGTCATGAAGGTGATCGCTTCATTGAAACCGACCGGTCAGCATGTATGAACAAAGGGTTTCAGCATTGACGCAGATATACGAGAATATTGTGGTGCAAGTCTGTGGTGTGAGAGCAAAGCAGATCTAACACCAGCCTTTGTGGCTCCATCCTGTATTGTTTTCATACTTGTAACTGTAGTGTATGGATAATATCATCTGCAAATCGGTGCAAAATTGAACATGTATCTCATTTTACAACCTTGTACGAAAAAGTATGCAAATAATTTACATAAACGTGAATCACTTGGATTAACAGGACATAGATGGGTAGGTAGGTAGGTAATTTTTTTCTTCGCTTAGTGGGGGGTGGAGCCCAACTGGGTCCACTCGGCACGGCGGCCACTGATTGGCCAATTATAGCCTGCCCAAGTGATTTTAATGATGATGAATTTGGTGGAATGAAGGTTTGAAGAGGAAACCGAGGTATTCGGAGAAAACCCGCCCCAGCGCCACTTTGTCCACCACAAATCCCACTTGACCAGACCCGTGATTAAACCTAGGCCGCCGCGGTGGGAAGCCAGCGACTAACCGCTCGAGCTATGGCGCGGCCTAGAGATAGGTAGATAAGATAGATAGATGGATGGATGAATGGGCGGGCGGACGGACGATCGGACAGACACAGACACAGACAGAGAGATAGAGAGATAGGCAGGCAGACAGACATACAGATAAACCCACATATTAAATACACACAAATATTAAGTAAGGGCATTATAAGCAACAACGTGCGCATTATACGGGCAGGAAAGAGAGCATAGATAAATGCCATATTTGTTTAATTAGCAAACACAATATACACATGGACGAAAGCTACGCTGACACAACCAAGTATCTGAGACCTTACGGACTATGTAGCAGGTGACAAGACGTACCCTCCTCCCAATATACTGCATGTAATAGACCCAACCCCACGTAAGTTTCGTAGGCCACATAAACTGGCCAGCATAGGACACATAAGTGCAGCGGTATTTAACAATATGACTTAACCACTAAATAATATGAAACATAAACTACACAATATTTTCACGTGTTAATGACTAGAGACGGTGTTAATTAGAATTCGATTCACTGAACTCTCGAAACTCGTATCTGCAAAGAATTTCAGCGCTATCGCTACTTCGCAACATCTGAAATTTACTAGAGCAAACACTAAGCCTTCTTAGTCTGTTGTGTCTCCACTAATCATTGCTTAGTAACGGCTCCTAACGCCGTAGATTACAGAATATTGTGTTCATGTCCCTACCGGCTACAGACTGTCTCATAAAACCTCATTGCCGCAACTCCTGGCCATTAAATCCTAGCCGCATCTGCCCTCCTCTGGCTACCACTCGCTATTGCAGGCTGGAGCTCGCTTCCGACTATGTTAGAGCTAAGTAACTTGTCAGATTCAGTTACTTTAGGACTGGCGACTTACCGCTAATCAGTTCGTCTTGGCGCCAAGCCCCTAGAGGCTCACGACCAGCGATTAATTTTTTCCTCATATTCTATATGTAATGTCTCTGATGAAAGGATGGGGTTGTCTCTTACGAATAGGTTTCGTCTTTGTCAAGTGCACGTATCGCACATATAGCACAAGTCTACGTGCTTATGGGACTGCCTTCCTCAAAGCTAAATAACTAGCAACGGCAAGTTATGTTATGAATGAAGATCAACTGACCAGACTCTCGTGGAAGAAACAACCATATGGGGCCCACGACCAGAATTTTTATTATTGTCAGATAGTTACAGGCTTGTTGATGTGGGGCACGGACCCAACAGAGAAGATCGCCTCTAACAGGTCTTCTATTGTTGCGTGCTTACCTTTTGTGGCGGTCACTTGACTTGACTGCTATGTAAACGTGTTTAATAATTTTATATCTGGAATCATTTTTAAATTAGTTCATATATTAGATTATTTTGACATCAACAAATATGTTTTTTTTGTAATAATAATATTTCGGATGTACATACTTCACGGATTATACAATATTACAATACAGTACAGCAATTTACGTAAATCCTCATATATTCCTGATGATGCCCCTTGTGTGACAGAAATATATGTTTGAATTTATATGTAAGCATGGGCTAAATGATTATTCGACCAACAATCTGAGAAGTTACATGGTCTAGTGATCAGCGCTCTTGGCTACAGATACGGGGGTTCGGGGTTCGATTTCCAACACTACAAGATTTTATGAGAAATAGTGTGTCTGGAACGGAGTCCATTCAGCCTGGTGAGGATAAATGAGGAGCTATTTCAAGGAAATAGACACTCCGGTCTAGAAACCCGAACATAACGGCCGTGGTTATCCACTGCGCTGACCACACGATATTTTCTATCATCAAAATTTGGCACTAACTTCGCCGACAAGCGGCGGTCGCTCGGTCGGTATAGTTTGCTTGCGGACTACAGGCCACGGAGTTTGCTTTATATATATATAATTATTAACTAATGGAGTATCCATAAGTATTATACTCAGGTTTCATATAGAGAAAATGTTTGGGAAACCTGATCTATAATTTTGAAATATGTTTATTCCTTTCTATAATGAAATTGAAAGTGGAGGAAAAAAATACACATTAAAGTAAGTATGAAACTGTTGATCTACATGACCAAGAGACTGTATTTTGTTTTAATTCTTTCGTATTTTGGAAACAGTGGTCTAGGCCAGGCCAATATATTACAATAGAGGGCAGCATTACATAAACATACTCAAGCGTGAGTACATTGTGATTATATCCACAAAGGGCTGCATACAGTGCACTCTGGTCAGGATAATTTGCAGCCATGTTGAGACAGCCAGGTGTTGACAACCGTCGCCAGCTTTTGCGCGAGAGACGGGAGGCTCAATAAATTGAGACAAATACACGTAGGCGTATTGTGCAGATTCCTGTATTTTCAGACGGAGGGTCTTAATCGTATTCTTTATCCAGGAGTAAAGAATGTTGAATGACGTATTTAGCACACTAAATATAGGTTATCAAAAAAATAAATAAATAAAAATCATCATCTGGCACCAGTTAAATTGTATTAAAGGTAAACCTACTTCAAATCTCACTCAGACAGAACGACTTTAAAATAAAAATACTTAATTTCATTTAACCATAATATTATCATTATTTGGGGATTATGAGTGATTTATAAGGTTTTGGATTGGATCTTTGGATTCATTGCACCTTATGCAGTCACGCAACTCAGAACAACAGGTAACAGCGCTGTGGCTATTTCACACACTTTCCAGATCATCTTTACACACGCACTAGGTTTCTCAGTCTTCACTAGTCATATCCTTGCAACGGGTTTATGACAGTCTCACTGTAACATCAAATCACACATGAGGTCTTCTTTGCACAGCCTAATTACTTTTGGCCAATATCCTGCAACTGCCAATTCCGAAGCCTTGACTCAGTTGAATTTCTTTGCTCCCAAGCTCATATCCCGGCAGGCTGGGGTCTCGAAACTTGACTCTCCACTCTCGACTCGACTACTCTTCTCTTCTTCCCAACACTTCCTTATAATCACTTCTCACGGACCCCACTGAAAACACAGTCTTTACTGCTATGGAGGCGTGTTTACTGATTCATTGCCTAGCAATAAAAGTCCTATTCTTGCGCGCGTTGGTTCGCCCGGGAATTTTGTTTATTGAGTCGTTGCGTGATATACATGTCACAATATTAAAATGGATCTTAAAAATACTGTCACGTGTTGGAGTGACTACAAACGCGTGTTTGGATTGGCGACTCGATTTATTGACCACTTACATGTAGTAACTACAATTAATTATAACACTTTAAGGATTACTGTAATTATAACACATCTGCTTTCACTAGTCATTGCTAGCAAACAGATGTCAACTATGGCTAAGATTTGACAATGTTTACTTTGCCCGTTTCCTGGTAACGGATTTTACACAGAACTATAGATGTCTCACCTTATCATACATTCCCAGTATCACTGTACTATAGCACAAATAAAGCCTACAAAACACCTGTTAAGCCTTTACAGCCCGACTTCTAAATTTTCTTTCGCTATGAATTTCTCTTGGATGACTTCAACTATCGAGTCTAATTCTGTCAACTGCGTTGTAGCGCCGAATGTCTTCTATATAACTCCTCGGCACGGACCAGCTTCAGAAAATACATATCAAGTTTTTGTTATTTCGTCAGTCCATTGGCGCACTGGCTGTTGCCTTTAGAAAACACACGTCACGTGATATCTACCCACTCTTGCGGTGACGTCAATGCACCTGCGCGGAAGTGTGTCTACAAAGCCGTTGTCTAGAAACAGGCTGCATAACCCCGTTGTTCTATTGTTCGTGTTGGCTCAAGTTTACTGAGCTTTTGCCTGGCAATGCGTTGATCAAATCCGTTACAATACAATGCGATTCTGTGGATGCATTGCATTTATGAAATTTGGGCTAAAGTCAAGTGCAGGATATTCAGAGTACTGGAAGGGGGGGAATATTTTTCGAGTAGTTCAAGATGAACTCAGTTCCTTAGAGTTTATAAAAATTCGTTTTGTGCTGTGTTTACTGAAATTTATCCGTAAGAAAACATTCTTGTCATAAAGGCGAAGGAATAGAAACCCAACATTATAGCAGGTATTTGGAAGAAAATGGATGTTGTGTGACATTCCCTGGATTTCTTGTTACCTATTAATACAATCCTGTGTTTAGTAAGGACCAAAGACACACACACATATATATATATATATATCTGCTCAAAAGTCGATCACATATACTTTAATTTAACCCTCTGGGACGTCATCAAAGCACACTGCTGCAGAGAGCAATTTGTCTCGTTCAGAATCCGACAGAGGTTGTACTGTCGCCTGTGGTAACCTTAGGGGATTTACCCTGTGACAGTTCTTCACATAGGTTGCATCTGAAGCCTGTGGGTGGGGGATCCCAAATTACTCTTGCAGCAAAATGCTGTATCTTGTAATTAATAAAATTAAGGTGAAACAGAGGAGCTGAGAAGAGTGGAATGCTGCTCCCTAATGCAGAGTTTCAGCAAAACACATCTGTACCGGTAACGCAGAAAATGTCAAAAGAAATTGGCAACGGTAATGACGGAAAAATATATTCTATTTTGTGCTCAAAAGTGGAGTCATTAGAATTACTCTGGAGACTTGGGAAAAAAGGAGAGATTTTAAACTATTGAAGATTTTGTACTACTATTACCGACACACTTATGTTATTGTTCTTCTATTTTCCACACTGTCTTTTCATTTCTCCTTCTCAATTTTTATATACATATTTATTAGCAATCAGAATTAAATACATTCTTTAAGCTAATTTGCTAATTTAAACACCGTCCTCGTGTGCTTATTTTGTCGCGATGAGGGCTCCTCCAGTGAGAGATCCTCTTCAACCATCAAGTAGATCTTCTGGTCATCGTTTCTTTAACCTTCTTCGTTGTTGTTCCGCTGCAGTAATGTATTGTTATGGTGTCCTAGTTTATCATGATGTTTTATGCTCTTCTCAATTAAAGAGTGTTTTTCTGCTTCAGCATTTCTCTCCCCTTAGTTTCCACTCTACTCCTTCTTCTCTGCTTCTCTGGCCCCATTTTTTTATGGAATGAATGTTGTGAATTCTTCTCCCATCAATTTATCTGACTCAGTTAACCGTGAAATTCTGTTATCATCAAAGTGGACCAGAGAGGAGTAAGGTGTCGGGAAGTGGGCTATTTGAAGCTGGTGTAAGATAAGGTGGAGTGCCCGATTCTAGTGAACATGGCAATAAACCATAGGGTTCCCCATAAGGAGAATAGTTTCTCTATAAGCTGAGCGACCAACAGAATCTCAACAAAAACTGTGTACCATAGAGATATTCCTAATTTAGTATAACAAAAGAAGCAGTAGAAGTTACGATGGTGAATAAAAATTAAAAAAAATGAACTGATATATGCTAATCAATTATAGGAATAAGTATCAAACATTTAAGAAATATAAATTCAAGGTTTTCTCTTTTCATTACATTTCTCGTCTTGGTAGCGAGAGCAAGTGTTTTCTTTCATAATTCTTGTGTGTCTGAATATATTCTTATTACAATTTTGTGTATTGCCAGGTGTAGGGTTTTGCACGTATATTATAGACGTGGTCTTGGTTTGGGTGATTGGATTTATAGGTACTTTATACACAGTACTCTGAACTACAGGCAATTACAGCACTGTCACTGATCTGCACATTTTACAGTTCACCATTATACTGTACAAGTACTAGGGTTCTCAGTCTTCGCTAGTCTTATCCTGGCAACGGATTCTGTAACATTCTCATTGTAACTTCAAATCACACAGTCTTTTTTCGCAGCCTAATTCGTTTCTTACCATTATTCTTCTACTGCCAATTCCGAAGACTAGACTCAGTTCAATCCCTCTGCTCCCAGTCTCATATCCTGGGAGGCTGGCGTCCCGAAACTCTACTCAACTGTTACTTCGCAACTGAAGTTTTCTTTATAACCACTATGAACGGACAACGCAGAAAACACATTCTCTTTGTTGATGCGAAGGCGTATTTACAGAGGCGTTGCATAGCAATGGATGCTATTCGGTTGTTGCTTTTTTATTTTTTACTCCGGGAATGCGTTCAGCGAGTCGTTGCCTAGCAATGTACTTCTATTCCGACTTCACTATTCAGTCTTTCGGTCGTCATATCACAATATTTATTTGGTGCAGTATCGCATGTACAGTCTTTCATTTCTCACAATTTAGTTTCGCTTAAGACATTTCTTTAATTTAAATTTTAACAAAGAAAATGGAAATACTGACTTACACAATTGGAACAAAAGGACTGGGTGTTTGACAAAGCGTATGTCAGTTCAGTATCCTTGTCATGTTGTATTTCTGGCCAGTCCTGCTGACACGTCAGCTTTGCAAACACGAGTAGTTCTTCGTGTATTACAACAAGAAATATCCGTTTCCGCTCAGGAAATGAGTTTACCCTGCCAGCAGCACAGCACTTCGTAACTAAACTTTGAGGAATGAAGATCAACAAGTACAAAATGTACTCATGTAATTAAAATAAAAAATCGTATGAGAATTTAAATCGTATCCGAAAACTCTAGCGCAATATTTGTCCATCGTTTTGTCAGATATTACGAATGTCTATATTGTCAAAATACATTGTAAACATGTTTTATGTGTCTGTGGAAAGAAACAGGAAAATGGCAATAATATTTCTTTTTCTATATTCAGTATATGACAACAGATTTTCTCTATTCACCTGAAATGTATTGACCTACAAGTTCTTATAAGTTTTGATTCAGATACGATATGAAATATCAGGGCCAAAATATTTTAATATGCCCATAATTTAATGTTCATAGGTAAAAGGTAAAATGGTAAAGCTATCCTTGCAACAAGCCGTGAAGGTCCATAGTGTTGCGAGATGTCAAGGCTCCAACATTTTCTCTAGACAACTGGCTCACTTGTGGCGGTGATGTCAGCCTTAAGCACCGGCCGCCCTTTACCCCCAGGAAGATTCCTGGTACTCATTTGTGTTACAGGCTGAGTCGATCCCAGGGCCATGGTGCGACTGGAAGGATTAGGTCAATTTGAAAATCAGGTTGATAGACAAATCATAAAGTACCTTATTGCAGTAAGATTTGAAGTCTTTTTGATGCCATGAATTTTGAATTTGCACCCTGTTTGTTGCTATATGCCAGCCGGTATCTACAGAAATATCCGTGATATCAGAACCTGTATCAATGACGTTCGTAAGTTGTTACTAACATGGTATCTGACATAGGAGTTCATATAGTAGCATAGATGTTTAATATAACAATGCAGCTATTTATAAAAGTACTCACTTCCATCCAGACACGAGGTCGACTATAACTGGGTTACAACTCCACCCCCCCCCTCCGTAAGTTTCATCGCGTGGAGCTTAATTACTTAAGCCCTGGTAAAATATTACCTTTTACCTCTACGCATACTTAACGTCTCCCTTGTTAACCATTCCGCTACGTGTGGAGGTATCCAGTAGAATTACCTTCATGCCGATTTTCACAGAAAGAGATCTATTAGTTCATGTCCATAAATAGTCTCCTGCTCGTATAAAACGATAGAAAATTGCCGTCCAAGGCCTTTAGTCACTCCAGGTTTCAGACGATTTATATTTGGTAGGACTCCCAGGATGGGAGAACAGCTCTTAGCAAAGCCTCTCTCTGTACATAACAATGCTAATACATAAAATACATAAAATCGCAAACATACATATATATTTCAAATGAGGTACGAAAGCCCTACGGTTAAACACTGTGCTAGCCTCAGATTGCGCGGTCATTGAGATCGGCACTCTTGCTAACATCCCCTGCAACTGAGGGGTATGTGGACAAGTACACAGGGAGACAGACGCACGTAGGTTTCATACTAACATGAGAGAGTAGAGACTGTCGCAGTGGTCATTATGTTTTTGAAAAATACTTATCCGCGTTTCGGAGGAATGCCCAAAGCTAAGTTAGAAACATTTGAAAATGGAGAAATACGTTCCACCGTAACACATGATCTGCCGAAATGCACGTCACCATATCCCAGAAAACGTATCCTTCATGCTAGTAGTTTTGTTCTTCTTGAGCGTGTGTCCATTGCTATCGTTCATTGGTAGGCATTTCGCTTTCCATTAAAATATACTGTACATATGTACATCCTGAAGAATTTTTCGATAGAACAGTTATTACTGTTGGAGTTATTATCATTATTATTATTATTTAATTATTTTTACCGCTAAGTTTATTGTACTCTATTATTTATTTTCATACGTGATATTATATCCACGAGCTACGATTCAATTTGTTTCCGATGTTCATCACGTTTCATGGAAAATAAATTAAGACTACTCTTATTTGCTATTTTCATATTCTCGAAATGTATGCTGTCCTCTGCTGTCCTCAGTCTTCTGAAATTCTGGGTGTGTGTTCTCTAAATGCTTTGTTATTAGGGGACTTCTCATATGGCTTTAAATTGTTCCAGTCTCACCTATTATTACTATAATCGTCTTCAGTTTCAAATTTTAAATTATGTGTATTTCAATGAATATGTTATCGTTATTATTATTATTATTATTATTATTATTATTATTATTATCGTCACGCGTATTAGTGACTAATAACGCGGGTTCTGAATTGGAGGAATGGGTTTATTTACTCCTGATACACCTCACCAGTAATTACACGTTATTATAGCTCTATCGCTATTTCTGCACTTTATAATTTACTTTTACACACACAGTCGTCTCCTGGTAACGCAATTAAAAAACATGAACTGTAACAGACTCATTGAATCACACACTCCAAGCATTATACATGAATAAAGTCTTCTAATCACACCAGATCTTCACACGACGAAATTTCCGTGGCTATCTTGCACCGACAACTCAGAACTCTTCTCACTGTCACTGCCTTGGTCAAGTCAAAGTCACATTGCGACCAACGGTCGGTCAGTCAGTCAGGCAGTAAGTCCCGGTTATATAGTCATGGCATGGACCTCACAGAATTCACAACTTTATTTTAAGAACCGATGCGTAACCTAGCGAATGGTCACAGAGAACCCTAGTCCAGCTGTTGCTTGGCGTGGACGACATAGAAAACACAACTTCCTCTATTGTTGCCCAGTATACCGTGTTTACAGAGCTGCTGCCTGGTAACGTGTTGATCAAATGCGTTACAATATTAATATTATTATTAAAAATTTGTACTGAATTTTAGTCAGAAACACAGTATGAGATACACTTTAGAAACGTATACGTAGATTGGAAGAAAGTTTCAAAATGGGTTCTAAAGAAATAAGTTGTGGCAGAGTTGGGTGGATTCATTTGGTGAAATATAGTATTCAGTAACTGGTGCTCTTGAAAGCAAGGTAATACAATTTCTGTTTTGATAGAAGGCGTAGAATTTCCTGACAAAGTACGCTACTATTAGCTTCGCAAGGAAAATTCTGCTGTATGAAGTTGAAATTGGTAATTTAGTTACATTTCAATCTCCATGTGGATATAGAAACAAGAGGAGTTTTATGTGAGGGCACACAAGAATACAGAGAATTGCGCCGTATGACGTTGCAATCTTGTGTTTACCTAAATTGGAGATAACGATGCGGAAGTCGCTCTTATTTTCGTCTTCTGCAATAACTGCCTCTACTCAGAGCTCTGAGAGTAATATAGTGTAGAAGCGCTTTAAATTTGGAGTTTAATCCTTGAGAATGAATACAGAATAAGTCACCGAAACGGAGTCATGAAAAAGTCTAGATTCTTACTTACTTACTTACTCATGAAGCTGAGCCCTTTTGAGGAGCCGCCAATTCTACAGCTACTCAAGAATTTCCCAGAATTTTATGGAACTCTAAGGTTCATCACCGTGTTCACAAGAGCCCTCCACTGGTCCCTATCCTGAGCCAGATTTATCCAGTCCATACAATCCCAATCTATCTCTCTAAGATCCATTCTAATATTGTCCACCCACCTACGCCTTGGTCTTCCCAGTGGTCTCTTTCCTTTTGGCTTTTCCACCAATATCCTATACACATTCCTCCTCTCCCCAATTCGTGCTACATTACCTGCCCACCTCATCCTCCTTGGCTTGATCATTCTAATCATACTTGGAGAAGAGTACAAGTCTAGATTCTACTTGCGAGAAAGCCAGACTGTCATTATTTACACATTTGGTTTTATTACGTTTCAAACTTTCCATACTCCAATTCGTAATATCTGACAACTTCAGTAGTAGACTTATTTAAACGACTGAAAGAAAATTTATCTTAATTGAGGAAGAGAAAAAACCATGAAGAAGCTAAAGTCGGAGAAAAACTGCAACAAACATAAAATATTTTTGGAAGGGACAGAGTAAAAATAGGTCTTCAAAAACACAAAGTTATTTCTTACATACAAATGTTAAGTTGAAACATATTCCGGAAAGGAGAAGCCGCAAGAAAACTTTCCACGATGTTTATTTCCTTCTACTGTAGGCCGAGGAAAGAGACGAAGGATGCAGAAAACTTTCAGACTTCTTGATGAGGACGAGGAAGAGTCAGAAATATCCGACATTCCGGGTTTCCTGATCCCACGTCATGAAAATTGTCGAAGTGATTCAAACATTGCAGTAGAGTCAGCCATTCAAAAAGTGTTCTTACATGGGGATTGATGTGCAAATATCTGTTGACAATGTCTTTCTGCAGACAGTAAGTCATACAGTCTTTCCCATGAGAAACTGACACATCTATATATGTTTCGTAACCTCTCTCATTCCGTCCAACCTAGTTTTCTTCGCTTCATAACTTATTCAGGATTCAGACCCTTAATCGGAAACTTCATGAAAGTCTCAACATTTTTTAAATTACTTTGTACAGTCCTCCAAACAACTATATAACCGTATGTAAGATTTGAGGCTTTCACGGCGGTGACTATGAAGAAAGCAGTCTTCTGGGTTTTGGCACCGTGTATATGTGGTGTTAACCGACGTTTCGGAGAAACGTATCGCCTCCATCTTCAGGGTAGAAGAAAAAATATAAGTAATCTGCAAGCGAAGAGACCGTGAGAACCGGTAAAAGCAGACTGGGTTGGGACAGTCTGCTTTTACCGGTGCCAAATCCCAGAAGACTGCTTTCTTCAACTTTATAACCTTTCATCCCAAAGTTACCGTAAACTACTGAGCTAAGATCGATTAAATCCTGTAAGAAATACTCTGTATGAAGCTGAAACTAAAGAATGAATAATACCATTAAAATCTGCACCTCTCATGTAAAATATATTTACAGATTCGTGAATATTAAGTTTAGAAAATGTAAACATTATTTACACTCAAGTAGAAACATTCATCTATGTTATCCAAGTTCTATAGACTGAAATGTATCTAAAAACAACTAACTCACAGGAATCAACTGACACATCCAATTAAATATATAGCGTGGTTGCTTGAGGGGCTATGCTACAAGCCGGAAGGTAGCGGGTTAAAGTCCCGATGAGGTCATTGAATTTTTTCAATTGACCTAATCCTTCCAGCCGCACTATTGTCCTGAGGTTCACTCAGCCTATAACAGAAATGAGTACCAGGAATTAATTAAATAATTTTCCTGGGGAGTAAAGCGGGACCGGCGCGTAAGGCTGACAACCTTACCGCCATCTTTGAGCCGATTGTCTATATAATGTGGGACCCTCAAGTTCTCACAACCCTATGGGCCTATAGGCCTTCACGGCCTGACGCAGGAATAGCTGTACTGTTACCTTTACTCGATAATATTTCGGGAAGTTAACTGTATGAATCATATGAAATACGTAAGCACACTCCGTCTGCAAAACTCAGAGTACTTTAATGCTAACGCTAGTGGTATATAAAGTAACCATGTTTAAAAGGTTAATCTCCTGCCACAAGAACGCAGTGAAACATTGAAAGGAAATGATGCTCTTACTTCTGCCATAATATTTCATTCGTTGAAAGGGGGATAAGCAAAAGATACTAAAAGCAGACTTTGTATCAGACATCCGCCACTGCAAACGGGTATGAATGATTGCTGCTTCACACGTACCACATCTAGAAACTAAGCATGTGTTCTTCATAGTACTATTCCCTTCAAGTCTTACTAAGGTCTTTCTCAGAGCCTCCAGGTAATTGCTCTTACAACTCCTTCCTACAGATCCTACGCAATTAATTGTGTAGTTGTCAAAGCGTCATTGAATAGGCAAATATATCCAATGGTTTTGAATCGTATACGAAGACAAACTCTTGTGAGCAGAGTGAAATGTTACAACATGTACACAATTGAATAACATCAAAGAAAATTGAATTTTGCTCATAGAATACACTGATGGGTTTCATATGAATCTTAGAATAATCACAGATAATTTTGATAAACAGAATTAAATCGTTGGTCTTTGTAATGGAGGAGGTATATGTGTCATNTAAGGTACGGGTAAAGTTGTGCCTGTGCTAATTAATTAACTAATTAAACACTAGACCATGAAGACGTGTGGGAGAGTGGATGTATTTTTCTTTTCCTTGATGCTACAGCCCCAGTGGGCCTAGGCCTACCTCCATGCACTCAATTCACTTCGGTTTTTCTAGATCTTACACATACTGTACGACTCCTAAGGCGAGTGATCAGCTCGTCGCAAGACCTCTACCTGTAGATAAACACAAAAAAATGCACAGAAACATCCATGCCCTGAGTGGGATTGGAACCCACGATCCCGGCTTCCGAGCGAGCGAAGACAGTGTATGCCTTAGACCGCTCGGCAACCGTGACCGGCTAGAGTGGATGTATAGATCCACGTTTACTTGACCTAGGCACTAGCTGGAGGTTAGTGTTCAGCGTCACACCCCTGCCACTTAACCCCCGGTAACCGTTGGATAGGAGGCTGGGTGGGGCGCAGAACCGGTCTGTACGACGTGGAGAAAAATAAAGAGTGAAAAAAAGATGAATATAAATAGAGTTGTGTGGAAGAGATAGAGAAAGAACAGTGAAGGATAGATTAATTTAAAACTTTTCGTATATTTAGGATTCCATTCTTCCTTGACGTGACGTCATATTTCTACTGTCCAGGAAATCACCACTCCTTACATTTGATTAAGAATGTGTGGTGAATCTCCTTCAGTCCATCCTATCCAGAACTTGCAAGAGAGTGCAGATTAATATCACGGTTAACGATGGGAGCAAGCTGCATTGTTCTTGCCAGGACTGTCTGGGTGACTGACGGTTGGAATTCGTCACCCCCGCCGCCGCCAGCCGGTCACCACATCCAGTGTTTGAGTGACGTGTGGTGAAAAGTTCCAAAGTGCATCAACCAGTGATTTATATTGCCATTTCCTCGTTTAATCGGAGTTGAGTTCGGCAGGGCCCCAAATGTTAACCTCCCCTTCCCCTGGGGGATAGGCTTTCAGTCTCTTATAGTCTGTCTGTCAGGGAAATCCGCACGAATGCTGTTGACGTTGCAAACCAGAAATTGTCTCCAACAGCTGGTGTCGCTACCCGTCTCAAAGTACGCCACCGCATAAGTGTTGGCACGAGGCTCCTAAAGCCAACACTTTACGACAAATTAAAAATCGAGCTCCATATCACAACCTGCTTAAAGGAAGAGGCAGAGAAGAAAACCGAAACTATTGCACTTAAAAAGCCTGATACGGAACAAAAGCAAATATCCATGTGGATTTTAAGATCGTGATTCTTAAATTCAAGTTCATAAATCATCCTCAACAATTTAAGAGTTGCTGAAAAATATATTTCTTACAGTTTTGGAAGGGGTAAATTAGAATACATTTATTTCACTGTTCCTCTCGTGAGGCCTATCATCAATTTTCAGTCATCTTTCTTATGCCAATGAAAGCGTTCCAACAAATGATTCATAAAGACCTTCGCTTCTTGCCTCCGTTATAATTAAAATCTCCACTACTCTTCCTTTCCTCAGGAAATGTTCACTCATTGTTTAAAAATATTTCTTAGAAAGGCGTTGATAATTCTTCTATTTAGATACTAATTACACAACTATGTATCTAATACATTACAGTGAAATTCAAGTAAAAAAATTAAGGTAGACTTGTAAGAGGCCATGGAGGCGAACAGGGTTGTGAGATGTTGAGGTTCTAGAAAATCGGCTCATAGATGGCGGTGAGGTTGTCAGCCTTACGCGCCGGCCTCCTTTACACCCAAGAATATTCCTGTATTTCTCATTTCTGTTAGAGGTTGAGTCGACCCCAGGGCCATAAAAGCCGAAAAATGAAATATTTATTAAAACAAAAAATGTTAACATAAAAAAGTAATTATATAATGAAAAGGTCAATTAATGGATTAAAAGATCAGTCGGTAAATATTGATGAGACAAATGAAAATCAGCGTAATTCTGTGGGCGGTCGTTCCTTTACTGCCACTGTTTGAAATATCCGGGTAGTTCTGGAAGCCAAAGGCGACGTCGATCCAGAATACTCCAGTCGCCTTGGAACCTCCCCGGGATACAATATGGAATTGAACTATATTGTGGCGTAGAGACCCGTCGCTAAGCAGTGACTCTGTAAAGAGCGGCAGTTGCTAGATAACGTCTGAAACATACATGCAAACAACAATAGATCTGCGAGATTATGCAACCTGTTTCTGGGCAACAGCTTAGTAAACACGTTCCCGCGGCAACGAATTAGGACGCAACAATATAAGAACTATATTTTCTATGTGGTCCGTACCGAAATATTATGAGTAGGATAGTCTGAAGCAACGATGAAGATGCAAGAAGCTTAAACTTCGCGGTGGTCAAGCTTTCAACCTCTCAATTGACTATTGTCGTTGTAGCATAGGATACATATGATAGGCGTCAAAAGCACTGAAATGTCTGTACTGACAGAGGATTTGTATATAGTGCACAAGGAAGAATTTTCAATAGTGTGCTATATATGCGATACGTACACTTGAGAAGGCGAAGCATATATGTACGAGTACATAAGTGTCAAATCCATTTTTTGAAAGAGAGGATGTTACATAGGGATTATCTCTGGTCATGAGTCTCAAGGAGCTTGACGCCAAGATTAACTGATTGGCGGCAAACCGTCAGTCGTAAAGTAATTTTGACTCTAACGACGAGAGAGTTGTGGGATGTAGACGTGAGCAAAGAAACTGAAAATTCTCCATTGTTAGGAGCTGTTACCAAACAACGACTAGTGAATACACTGCAGGCTGGAGAAGACTTAACGTGTAGTGATTTGTAAAGTGTGGAAATCAGCGATAGCCTTGTAATTGCTTGTTATTCGGAGTCGTGTGTGTAAGTGGGCAATAAATCCGTTCACCAATCTGCAGCCAGTCTATAGCCTCACTTTAAATATTGAAAATATATTACACGCTCCGGCCATCTTATTATTGTAAAAAGAGCCACAGGTATCCACTTGATTGCTTAGAACGCAAACTCATATGTCATGCCAAGGAAAGGGAATTCCCCGAGTTGTCATATTTTAAAAAGTTACAAATATATGACACAGTGTAGGGAATATACACGGCCAGCAGTCCAGTACTCAACTACGTGCTGCTACTTGTATCCGGAGCTTCATCAACAGCAGTATTGTTCAGCTGAATGCTTCGCAATCTAAACATACTGCTGCACTCTTCAGACTTGCTCGTCAACTGATACCTACGCTGCACTGACGTATAAATAGTATTTCACACCTGTGATGTCATACAGAATCAGAAATTTCATCATCTCTTTGAACTTATAATTAAAATAGAAACAAAAATTTCATAGCAATAGATCGTATGAATTTACAATTAATAGTTAAGCATTAATTTAACGCATGGACAAATTTGTTTAGAAATTACTGTTAGTTATTAGCCGTCTCACATGCAAATTGCTTTGTGAAATTCAATAAACAACAAACCAAAAATAAAATTCACGATCGAAAAAGAACAAAATAACTTCAATAATTTTTTGGATCTAACAATAAAACGTAAGAAAAGGCTAGATACCGCAATATATATATAAAGCAGACACAAAGGGTTATCATAATAAGGAATTATTCCTGCCACTCATATGAACTTAAAATATCAAGGATTGACTCTCTAATGAACAGAGTACAAACACACTGAATAATAAAGGAATCAAAGAAAGAGGAACCAAGCATCATAATGACACACTACATAACAATGAATATAATGTAATCCTAGGCACGAGACGTCGCAACCAACACAATCATAACTGATTCACAACACAAGAAAACAAAATAGGCAATTTTACATAGAGTGCTAAAGCAACGAATATTATTATATAAATATTTAAAGAAACATATAAGCGGCATCCCGAACACCAAACACTACACAAAAGATAGTAAAACCTCACCCACAAAAAGAAATTATAAAAAGTGGCATGGATTGCCCACTAAAGTAAGTAGGGAAGACGGACCGAATATTTTGCACCAGATATAACGAATATTTGCAGGCAATTAGAAACAATAACGGTAGTTCGGGATACTAGAAACATATACTGAGCACAAGACACACATATGGGTGCATAACCAATAAGATGATCATCAGAAAGCAGCGAAAAATAAACGGCCCAATACACTGGAAAAATACCATATATATAAAATCAGTAAAAACAGACTGCTTTTGAAGGACCCAATATTGGAAACACTAAAGGAATAACACTAGATAGCAGCACACACTTGATATAAAATAGAACCAACCCAGCTTAACGATATTCGAAGCAGCTACTCACGATACAATAAAAGAAATATCCACTACTATAATAGATATGTGAGCACAGGCGAGGGCATAACCCAAGTATTGAACTTAGGGAGGAAGTACAGAAGCTTCATTAGCAATTTTAAACATATTTGAAGATGAACAATGTTGCGCGAAAAGTGTAGTGTGCACACACCAGTGACGTAAAGAAGATTTTGAAGTTAAAAACCTTAAAGGTTTTAAAAATCAAGTGGCACGTGAGACTAACAAGAATAAACAAGTGATGTTCAACAGGATGCTACAATGTAATATTTATTTACAAAATCTGTAGATAAAAACATAGGATTTACCACAAATATAGGATATTTGTGGTAAAGCCAGAAGGAAAGAGACCACTGGGAATACCAAGGCGTAAGTGGGTGGACAATACTAAAATGGATCTTAGAGAGATAGGATGGGACGGTATGGATTGGATTGGTCTGGCAAATGATAGAGACCAGTAGAGGGCTCTGGTGAACACGGTAATGAACCTTCGGGTTCCATAAAATGCCGGGAAATTCTTGAGTAAGTGCACAACTGGCGGCTCCTCCAGAAGGTCTCAGCTCCATGAGTAAGTATGTAAGTAGGTAACATCTTACATCAGACATAGACATTAAACATCAGATATTGCGTTAGGTTGACGCGTAATTCACATGGAAGGGAAACAATGCATCGTACATATACACAATGGGGAAATTTCTTGCAAGAGCAAAAATTGGAAAGCCGAGAATTATCTGAAAAATAATACTTGCACTAGATATGAAGGGAGTCAATCGTGAAGTTCATGGAGGTACGCCTAGGCCCACTGGGGCTGTAGTGCCAAGGAAAAAGAAATATTTGAAGGGAATAGATCCTGAGGATATGAAATGATATTAAATTGCTTCGTATTGTGCCTACTGGTACGCAGTGGGTCTGAATATAATAAATTTTACCTGATAATGAGGTAATTAGCAGGTCACGGTAGCCGAGCGGTCTAAGCCATGTACTGTCAACGCTTGCTTGGAAACCAGGATCGTGGGTTCGAATCCCACTCAGGGCATAGATGTTTAGTTTGTGTGTGTGCGGTTTTCTGTGTTTGTGTACAGGTGTCGCCTTGCGACGAGCTGATCACCCGTCCAAGGAGTCCTACCAAATGTGTAACATCTAGAAAAACCGAAGTGAACGGAGAAGTTTGTGGTGGTAGGCCTAGGCCCACTGGGGCTGTAGTGCCAAGGAAAAATATTAGGTAATTTATCACTCAGGTGATGAACTATACACTTAATTAATCAGATATTTAATTGCAAATTGTGTAAGAAATACGTCTATTCTTCAACATTCTTCTGAATTTGATACTTTTTCTGAATTTAAAACACAACACGATGCTGAAATAGTATTCATTACGATGAACGATAATGAATAATCTATGCCTATATGCAAGCAAGCCGAACACGGTGTCGTGCTGATCATTCCTCCAAGGAGTCCTACCGTCTGTGTAAAAAAGATTACGAAAATGAAGAGGAAGCCTGAGCCCAACAAAGGGCTACAGAACATTGATGAATGAATGAAATGTATACAAAAGCAAAGGAGAATGACTTAAATTATTTTTAGTCCTCTGGGTTATGATAATTTTAGCCCTGCATTTTTTGCCTCTATTTTCAAGTTTTAATTTCATCTCTGAAGATGGACATATGTTCCTCCGAAACAATGGTATCCGACTATATTAATGGTCCACCGAAATGTTTCTATCCGCCTGCAAGATTACATAGCTTCGCATTACAGAAGGCAACGATTTTAATAATATACGGCGTGAAAACCTCAAGAAACTTCAACGGTTCATTCTTCGCAGTAATGTGATAACTGCAGACATAAATTGTCTGTTCTAAGGAGCACACGATTTGCCGTCCATGTGCAAAAATTTCTTCTTGCTTTTCGGTTCAGCACTTGCAATGCCTGTGGTTTATGCGGTTCAGAATGCTGTTGAGGAGAACAAGTGCATTAATGGAACATAGGCAGACATATGTAATTAAATTAGAATGTAATTAGAAAGGCATGACAATTAGCAGCAGCATTCGGCCTCCAATCTACCCTACGACCAGTTGACACAGGAGACAGAAATTCACACGAGGGAATGTTTCTATTCAAACTGCTCTGTGCCATGTTTTCCTGATGAGGCACATTCCTGCTAACGAGAGGTTCCCTCCTTCGCACAACCATCAATGTGGCTGTTTTACCTTTCAACTCTTAACCTCTACATTAATGATAGTTAACCTGTCAAAGTCCCTGTTTACAACTCCTAACGAAGCACAGGGAAATTTTAAAAGCTTCGTAAGCACATAATGTAGTAAAGAGTGCTTGAAATATCTAAGTTAGAATATCTGCTTATGTACATTGTAACAATTACAGCACATTCGCTGTCTTTTCTTTAATTATTTCAAAAGTAGCAATATTTACGAACATAAAATAAGTGTTTTATTTTTCTCTACAACATTTGCTGGCACAGTTTTCGTTCCAGTAAATACGTGTAATAAGGAGTTAGGCACGCAATATTCATAGATGCGAACATAGGTCTTCAAATAAGGTGTACGATTTTCTTATCCCATTTTAATTACCTTTATTAGCAAAATTCCCTAAAATTAAACTTAACGAAAAATTTTTAACGATTCTCGAATTGTTATATCCGGTGAGACAGATATGGCGAAAATAACGGCACATTCTTGCAACGTCCTCTTGCAAACTCTGCAAAAACTTATTTAAATTCCAGGAAACAGACCCGTCACCAAGACTTATTCACAGTCAAGAAATCCTTATTTAAGCTGAAAGATTCTTTACCATTTTCATGAGAGCTCGCCAACTGTCCCTGCCGGAACCTGAAGAATGTAAGCCACACAGTCCAAACTTGCATTTTTAAGGTTAATTTTAATATTGATATCTTCCAAATGAGATATTCTCTCCAGACTTTCCAGATAAAAATAATAATTGATATCTTCCTGTCTTCGGGGGCACGCGGTAGCGTAGTTGGTTGAGAGCACTATGCTACAAGCCGGAAGGTCGCGGTTTCGAATTCCGATGAGGTGGATTTTTCAATTGGCCTAATCCTTCCAGCCGCATTATGGCCCTGGGGTCGACTCAGAATCTAACACAAATGAGTACCAGAAATCTTCCTTCGGGGGTAAAGGAAAGCCGGCGCGTAAAGCTGACAAGCTTATGCCATCTGTGAGCCGATTGTCTAAAAAATGTGGGTGCCTCGACATCTCAGAAACCTTTGGGTCTCCACGGCCTGTTACAGGGATAGTTTTATCTTTATCTCCTGTCTTCTCGTTTTCTTCTGCCGTGATTGTCTGAAAGTTGCTAGCAGGTTGGTTTCTTGAATTTGGACAACTGAATACTGATTCGAGACGTGCACGTAAAACTCTCTGTGAATGTAAGATTTGAGGTTTTCACGGCGGTGACTATGAAGAAAGCAGTCTTCTGGGACGTGGCACCGTGTAGATGTGGTGTTAACCGACATTTCGGAGGATCGTATCGCCTCCATCTTCAGGGTAGAAGGAAAAATAAGAAAATCCGCAAGCGAAGAGGCAGTGAGAACAGGTGCAAGCTGACTACTTCCATATCCCAGAAGACTGCGCTCTTCGCTGTATGAATTTTCATGAACATGCTACAGACAATTTAACCATTCCTTCACGAAGACTTCTCCATTCGTATTCTGTACAATTCTCATCATTATATACACAAGAGTATGGACAGGCAATTTTAGAGTGTAAGTCGAAATAGTAGGTACAACCGAAACAACGATAATCATGTACTAGACTCCCTACTCCAAATGTGGAAACAATAATTTTCCCCGCAATATTGGCAGTCATCTATCAGACTATCTCTTCCACTGAAGATGTATGTAGTACATTCCTCCGAAACCCGGGTAACCATCAACCACACTACAGAGTATTATAATCCAGCAAACCACAATCCATGTGACAAAATATTTCACGTACAGTATATTTCTTTGCAAATGTATTTAATTACGAAACTCTAGCCTGTGGTACAGATTCCATTTTGTTTCTAGTACAATGCTCCGACTTGAAGATTGAGCTCATTCCTTTCAGGAAAAGTTACACATATTTTATTATAACCATTACCAGGAGCTGGTGCGTTCAGATTATCCAGGAAGGAATGCCATGCATTGAGGAAGTTTGCACACTCCTTCGGACTGCTTTAGAATCAAGATGATTTAGCAGTGCTGTAGAAATACAGAGACCCATAGAACACAACATGGCAGCTTACGTGGTACGAACCTCCTTTGTCTACGAGTGCTGCAGGGTTTGTAAGGGAATCATTATATTATGGTTCTCAATAAACGGGCCGTGAATCAAGCACGGTCCTATTGCGCACTTCAAATTTAATCATCCCAACAAAGACGTAAAAACAACAGAAAGAAGAAACAATGAAATAAGACTTGAAGTTAGGCAGAAGTTAATTTAAAATTTTATCATCTCACAATGCATATTAAGACTACGGATTTTATTTGGCGTGATGCAGTGAAGTTTTGTACATAGTTACTGACGTTTCGGATGAAACTTCTGCCTCAATATTCACGATAGAATATGGAGGAAACAAATTCCTCGGATATGTCAGCACCTCTCTACGAAATCATGTGTGATTCTGTCCAAAAATTGTCACGCACAGATCAACTTGACAGAGATAAAAAGGTCACCAATAATTTTGTTTGGAAAACGTCACTGAATCAAACCCCATGGGAGATAAACATATTGTAACAGATTTTGTTAACGCTATGCTAGGCAACAAGTGTGTAAACATGGTCCAAAACGCGACAACAGAGGAAGTTGTGTTTTCCGCGTCAGCAGTGACGTCACACAACAGTAGGTGGCCGTCACGTGACATATATTTGCTGTATGTCCGTGCAGCGTGAGCCAATGGACTGGCTGGATAGCGAACACGTGACATTTTTTCCTATGATGCATATACGTTCCTAGGCTGTAAAAGTGAGTGAGTGAGTGAGTGAGTGAGTGAGTGAGTGGAACTGAGTACCATACAGAAGTACATATAAGAAATCAGTCTGTGGAGATTTAGCATGCGACTTGAAGACTTTATTTTGCTGTAGCACAGTGATATTGGGAGTATGTGATTTAGTGTGACTTTTATAGTGCCTGTGTCATAAATTCGTGAAGACTAGTGCAGACAGGCTGAAGTGATCAGCGCGGAGTGCTTTCTAGTGTGAAAGACAGTAACAGTGTTACAATTGTTGAAGTTACGGCCTGTAGGTTGGAAATAAATCCAATTACCAATCGGTACCCCTTCTTTATTCACTGATACTAAAGACAATATAAAAAGGAAGATGATGTAAAAGTGAATTTGAGAGAAGTATTATGTAAAAATTAAGTTTGATGCAACAAGTGTAGGATGGATTGAAATTTTTGGGATTTTGTTGACACTATAATGAACACTTACATCCCTTAAAAGCGGGATATTTCTTCACAGGCACAGTATGTTTCATATTTTTCAAGAAACGTATAACGTACCACGAATTCATCATATGAGGGGCTTGATCGTAGGCGAAACAAATATCGTAATAGCCATTCTATAAAGAATTGAAGGGATGGATGAGAATTGAATGACAATTTGGAAATTATTTGAAACGAATCGGTCGTGCCCTGATCAATACCCTTATTACGAATTATAATGTGAGTAATAACTATCAAGACTCTTCGTACACAATTGTGCATAACGTTAAAATCTGTTTAGTTTAAGAGCTTAATATACCTACGATACAGTTTTAGGATATATGAAAACCAGGTACTAAATAAAATATTTCTATGAAGATAGAGTAACAGGATTGTGGGGAAAATTTTGTGATGGGCAAAGACGTAATAAAAGGTTCTCTTTACCAAATATTATTAAAAAAACTATCCTTCTAACAGGCCGTGAAGGCCCATAGGTTTGTGAGACGCCGAAGCTCCCACATTTTCTCTAGACAATCGGCTTACAGATGACGGTAAGGTTGTTAGAATTGCGCCCCGGCCGCTCTTTACCCCCCCCCCCCCCAAGAAGAGCCTGAGTCGACCCCAGGGCTATAGTGCGACTAGAATTATTAGAAAAATTGAAAATTCCACTTCATTGGTTATCGAACCCGCGACCTTCCGTCTTGCAGCATATGACTCAATCACCTGCACTACCACGTGCCCCCACCTAATGTTATTGGGACCACAAATTCAGTGAGCATGACATGAGCAAGTCACTCAGGACGCTTGACATAAGAACTGTAAATAGTAGTAGAACCTGGGAGACTACTTGGGATTGCAACGAGTTCAATTAAAACATGTATGCTGCAGCGTAGTTGGGTCAGGCACTATGCTACAAACCGGGAGGTCGCAGGTTCGATTCTCAATGAGGTCAATGGAATTTTTCAGCCGCACACTGGCCCTGGGGTCGACTCAGCCTCTAATAGAACTGAGTACCAGGAATCTTCCTGAGATTAAAGGGCGGCCGGCGAGTAAGGCTGACAAACTTTTCGCCATCTACAAGCAGATCGTATAGAAAAATGTGGAAGCCTCGACGTCTCATAACCCTATGGGTCTCCACGGCCTGTTAAAGGGACAGCTTTACTTTTATATTAAAGTGAATATTAAATAGTAAGCGGATGTAACCTGGGTTTATCTGGCTGAGGACGGTGACCATTGCAGAACCTTGTGAACATGGTGCTAACCGTTACGGCTCCAGTGAAGCCGAAAAGTATATCGAACAATTAAGGGACTACTGACGTTTTATGAAGGATTTTGATCCTGGGAGTTGGCTAAAATATGTAAAGAGCACTCGTTTCGAAATAAGTAACTAAACTTTCCATTTATATACAGCCTATGTATTTATATTTTGAATCTATTCTGAATGGTATTTTAAAGGTTAGTTATTTCCTCCAAGGAATTATTACGTACTATATTATAAACATCAGTCGGTTTATGATGTTAAGGACAGAATGTTTGCTTTGAGAATAAAATGAGTACCACAAACTCTGTGGAAGAAATTTCTTGTAAGTTAACGTTAAACTGAGCTGCACCCATAGATATAGCTGACCTATAGAATGTAAGACCTCAAAATGTAATATTTACAAAATTATCCAGAAAATATAAAAGTAGGCTTAAGTTTTTAAAATAATTAATTACTTGTACCTAAGACTTGCGTGCGCAATAACTTGAGACTTCATAATTATATACTTGTAGCTTGTTAAATAAACCAATTAACAATCTGAACGGCGTCTTCAGAAAGGAAACACGTTACAATACATTAACTAAATGAGGCAAGCGAACAAAACAAACTAATGGAAGTACGAGTAAATTACAAGGCACTTTTTTGTTGGACCTGTGTTTTCTTGATGATTTCATTAATTTACATAATCTAACACTAAAAGTGCAAATTGTAAAACAAAACAGCATTTAATTTGTGACGTAATTCTATTACAAGTAGCCAGTAAAGAGGTTTGTAATGTGTGAATTTTACATCCACTGAACAAACGCAGGGACAATTTTATCTTCGCAATTCTTCACCGGCAAATGATTGGTTGGTGACGTTTGACTGAAAGACGAGTGACTACATACATAGGTACTCAAATCGCAACTTAGAGCTGCAGTTAAGGACTAGAAGTTCGGGGTTCAATCTTGGAAATAGAAATAAATATTTATATTCTTCGCCAGGTCCTGAGCAGTTCTGGGCCCATCCAAATTCTTAATCATATTAAACAGCTGAATTTTTACCTGGACGGAAAGAGACCGGAATGTAAACATATTTCAGAGATTAAGAATCCATGGTGCTATATCTCCTGTCCTCCATACATTTCAACGAATTGTTCATTTACACCGGAGATCCGCATTATACACTGTGTACATTAAATTTTGTTTGCGGCTAATATAATCTCCTTCTTCCAAACTTTTTCTTCTTCAAGTTGTTATCCTAGTCTTCAGTTTATAAACTTCTTTATGGAAATTCTCAGCTCGAAATCTGTTTAAGCCGTCTTCTTCCAGGCAGTTGTCGATAATATTAATATTATATTATCCTTCTTACTTCGGTTCTATCTACTGTACCTTTTACACTAAGGTAAAAGGTAGGTAGCGTAGTTGGTTGAGGCACTACGCTACAAGCCAGAAGGTCGCTGGATCGAATCCCGATGAGATGGATTTTTTTCAATTGACCTAATACTTCCAGCCGCACTATGGCCCTGGGGTCGACTCAGTCTTTAACAGAAATGAGTACCAGGAATATTCGTGGGGGTAAAGGACGGCCGCCTCGTAGGACTGACAACCTTACCGCCATCTGTGAGCGGAATATATAGCAAATGTGGGAACCTCAACATCTCACAACCCTATGGGTTTCTACGGTCTGTTACAGGGATGCTTTCACTTTAAAGTTAAGTTGCTCATGTTTAAAGAAAGCAGTAACCTCGGAGCTAGATGAAGATTGCTGGTAAGTTCCACGCTCCAGACGTTTTACCCGTGGGAAGTCTTCCCCGGCAGGACAGAAAGCTAAGCGTGCAACAAGGCAGTCTGTTTGCAGTACCGATAAGATCCTGCTCCTGACGGAATCGGGTACCATTAAGCCAGCATACAGCCTCAGCAGTTTTGGAAACGTATGCAATGCATTAGTGATATTGCGTTACAATATTAATTATTACTTTACGACACCTTATGATGCAAGTTATTACAGCGTTAAAGCTCTGGAGCTGTATTCGGAAGGTCCTCGATTCCTATCTCTGCTTAGATAGCAGGTATCCTGACTCATGCTCTTCGTGATTTTCCACAATCCTTTCAGGAAAATGCCTGGATAATGCCTGAATTAGACCATGACTACTTGTTTCTGAAACCCTTCCAATTATTATTCTTCTATCGTACTACTTTCCATTACTGTAGTGTTTGCGATGCCGAAAACATCATAAAGTAACAAACAAAAATTATCACAACTTGTTTCATCGCCTATATTTCTATTTACAAAATAAATATATAAGCTAGAACAGTGTTTGCAAAGACACTATATGCAAGCAACCTATTGCCCACCTTGTTCATATGCAGATTAAATAGATAAGATATGGGCGGTTGTATGGGGTTCGCTCCAATGCTATATACAGGAAATGGTGAGTTAGAGGTAAACCGAAAGTCGTAAAATAATTCTGACTTTGAATTGTCTGTAGCCATTCATACGTTCATGTCATAATATATAAAATGTGAATATATTCTGCATTGTACATTGTAAAAGACAAACCCGTCCTCTTGTCAGAGAGGGTGTCCCACATCAAGAAACCAGCAAATCTCATACAGAAATAAAGAATGTGTCGCAAATTGGTGCTTGACACCAAGAGAGACTGGTCGATTGACAGTCGGTCGTAACATAACTTTGATCTTGGTTTGCAAGTAGTCAGTACTAGCTAGTGGTGGACAAATACGGCTAGGAGGCAGACAACTTTAAGGGGGTTGTGACCAAGAAGATTTAGTGTGAGACAGACGCCAGCCAGCTAGGACTGGAGCTTCAGAGCATGGAAGCCGAGAAATCTACGGCGTTGGAGCCGTTACCAGGCGATAACCGGTGAAGATACTGCAGTCTAAGAAGACTTCGTGCGTGCTGCATTTGGTTGTAGATTTCGAGAATCAGCGATAGTGCTGTGATTAATTGCATTTACGGTTTGTAAGAGTCCAATAAATCCAGTTACCAAGCCAAACCCAGTCTAAAGTCACTCCACCGCGTGACAATATTATGCACCCCACCAATTTTTATATCATCATCATTATCAGTAATCTGTCAAGACGACAGGTCCACAGTTTCTTCCAAAACAATTCCTCCACTTAATGCGATCTAGAGCTTTCTCCTTCAAATGACAGTATCCTCTTCTGTCCCTAAGGTCATCCAGCATCTTCTTACGTCTTCTTCCTCGTCTTCCTGTCACTTATATCCGCCCCTCTATCTTTCTTTCGAATTTTTATATACAGATTTTATATACACCTGAGAGATATATTTCTGTCAGAGGCTTCAATTATCAGAGGAAGGTCTAAAGAATACAGATTTTACGCTTCAAAAATCTAGTGAACATTATCTGACTAAAGAGCGATGTACATTCGAAGAATGTCTTTTCATTCGTTATATGAAGTACGCTCTTTTTTTGATTTCGAGATCTTCGCGTACAAGAATGTTCAGATTGTGGTCTTCTAGGTCGTGATATCTTGCAGTCTTGAACAAAATTTGCGGATTTAGGCTCACATTTGCCTCCATCTTCAGGGTCAATGTTAGCACAGTAAGGATGCCGAGAGGGTTTTATCTACTCTGCCTATCCCGTCGACCTGAGTAACACATGTCTTTAGCACTTGACTATAAAACCTAAATGCATCGTAAACGTACTGACATCGACTCTGAGGGTACATCTTCATAGCGTTGGCATCCGCCTACATACTACTCGGTGTCACAAATCAAAAGACCATGATCTGAACATACTGTTCCTCTTCAAAATAAAAACTTAATTTCTTTGCAGCACTAAGTTATCAGCAAAGAAATATCAGGTGTTACCTAGTACCGTATATCAAAGTTTTCCTCGACGTCCATATCCTTGGTTAGCTAAGTAAACACAACGAAAAGAAAGCAAGACTGTTTTGTAAACTCAATGACTTTAGTCCGCAAGCGAACTATGCCGACCGACCGACCGCCGCTTGTAGGCGAAGTTAGTGCCAACTTTAGTGGATAGAGGGTGTCGTGTGGTCAGCGAAATGGATCCCCACAGCCGTTAAACTCAGTTTTCTATACCGGAGCCGTTATTTCCTTGAAACAGTTCCTCAGTTATCCTCACGAGGCTAGTGGACCCCGTTCTAGACCCACTACTTCTCAGAAAATCTGGTATGACCGGGAATCGAACCCGGATCTCTGGATCTGTAGCCCGAACTCTGACCATTAGACCAGAGAGGCTGTCGAGGGTTGTGTAAGAAGTAAATAAAACAAGAATTATTAATATCCTCTTTGTTTTTTACTTTCGTACAAGAGACGCCCGAAGTTATCACCATATTCATCGTCACACAACTCAGCTCTGCGTGAAAAATAAATCTGATAGCTTCCAAAGATTACAAATATAGTATTTATTTATGTCCCAAATTGTTTCATTAGACGCCAATATTTCTCTATATTGTAGGATAGTACTGTCACAGATTTTGATTTTAAACATCCCCACAGAAAAAAAGTACAGGAACGTTGAAGTCGGTTGAGTATGTAGGCCAGGAATGCGCATTTCACGTCCTCCGTAAATACAGAGTCCAGGATAATTTTCGGACAGACACTGAAGCACATCGCGGCTGTAATGAGATGGAACACCAATGTGCAGAGATCGTGACGTACACTTTTACGTCATCACTCTGAAGTCACTATATTCTATTTTCCACAGACACCCGGTGTTCATACGGCGGTGTAGAATTCAAACGACCTTGCACAGGACTATTTATTTCACAATGTTTGCCTACACAACGTACGATGTACTCTGGTTCGTAGGGAAGATTGGATTTTATCACTAAATGTTGATAAAAGTTTATAACCACATGCAAGTAAGCTTAACAAACTGCGAATAACACCGAGTGAACTTCTGGTAATCTCCTAATGTTGTACATGCCTTCCAATCTACAGTGTATTGTGTGGGAAGTCATCCTAAATTGTTCCTCCCAACAACGGCATATACACAGAAATACATAATATTTCTAATGGGCTTAAGGTGAGATAGTGCAGTCAGTATAGCTACTAGCTACGGGCTTGACGAACGAGGGGTCGGAGTTCGAGTCCCGATAGGGTCAAAATTCTCTTTTCTCCACGTCGTCCGGACCAGCTCTGGGGGCCACCCACCCTTCTATAATCGTACAATGGTTACCGGAGGCTTTTTCCCCGAGGGTAAAGCGACCGGAGCGTGAAGCTGACCGCTGGACTCTAACTAGTGCCGAGGTCAAGGAAATGTGAATCTATACATCCACTCCCCCGTAGGCCTTCAAGGCATAGTGCTTAAATAGTTAAGCACAGGGACAACTTTAACTTTACGTTAAGCTGAAATGAATAAAGAGTATGTTGAGCCTGTAATGAGATCATACATACAAACATATTAAAATGCCTACCTTACATTGACTAGTAATGTCAGGATATATATACTTCAAAAATCCTTTGTTTCGAAAAACGAATTATCGAAAAGTAGCTGCGTTAGGTGGTCAGTACTTGGCTGCTAATTGTTTGTCACAGAACAGAGCTCAATATATCAAGTGGGACTAAAATTTACTCCATTTCAGTTTGTTGCTGCCCCATTCAGCTTTCTGTGAGGTGCGTCCTTGTATGAGCTCTCTTTCCCATTTCATTCAAATTCCAGAGAGATGCACACACAACACAGAATTTCCGTGAAACCCCAACCTGTAAAACACAATAACAGCCACTAGTCGGTATATTATGTGAAAATTACAGAAGCCGGTGTATTCACAGGATCCTAAGCTGCTTTCCAGTAATACCGCTTAAGTGTGAGTCCAACTATAGGGAGTGACGACCTTGCCTTATGCGAGCTCCAGGTCACACTGGCCTGGTGGGTAGCACCTCGTAGTGGCCCCTTCCCAGAGTTACGTGGCGGGTGTACAAGACACGATAGCCATGGTAGGCAATCTATGTGTAGGAAACCTTGAACATAAACCCCGGTTCTCCAGATAAGAAGTTTTGGAACAGGCTGGTGGTAACCTGCCCAATTAGAAAGAGTTATTCAGAATCCTTACAAATGCTTCATATTTAAAGAGGGAACAGGCTAACGAACTCGAACCTTATGAATAATGATGATGATAATGATGAAGGCGAACTTTTTACACATACCTTAATTATTAATTTAACCTAAAAAAGGAAGATTAAAATACTTTTTAAGATTACTTTTGTGAATATTTATCAACGCGTCAATTGTGTAGTTAAAATATACTGAGAAATATATCTTGAGCATTAAAGCTTCTGACTTCTATTTGGAAAGGGTGCGGTTCGAATCTAGGCCAGATAATAAATTATACTGACCGAGATATTTTGCATATTTTCTCAATCCCTCCAGAATAGTACGTACATCGAATTAGGCCATAATTTCTTCTTTACATATCCCTTCAAATGAGTTGTTTCATTGGCATTCTCTAAGTTGACGCCGCATACTTAGAGTTATTAACATCGTCGTTAAATAAATCACATATCCGGAATGCCCTGAAGCTTGAATAGTCCTACCTTCGAACACTGGGTTCTTTATAAATGAACAATTGAGAAGGACTTCGAAGGGAGCCTTCATGGGGTTCTTGCTGGAGCGATCGAAACTAAAATGAACTGTAACTAGTGGCTACGACTACACGTCAGTTCTTTTCATGTCTCTCTGTCCACATGTAGCAACTGAAAAAGGGCTCAGAGGTTCTCATAAAATTTGATATGAAGGAGTTTACTCTTATGTGTAGACACATTTCAGTTTTGGTTCAAATTGGAAAATAATAACAGTAAAATTTGTCACCTCGTAATTCGAGAACCATTCAACAGATTATGTATCTCTCGTCCTTCTTTCTTTCAATTCGCTTAGTGAGGGGTGGGGGGTGGAGTCCAACTGGGTCCACTTGGCACGGCGGCCACTGATTGGCCTATTGTAGCCTGGCCCGGGCGATTATGATGATGAAGCAATTGGTGGAATGAAGATTGGAAGGAGAAACCGAAGTACTCGGAGAAAACCCGCCCCAGCGCCACTTTGTCCACCACAAATACCACTTGACCAGACCCGGAATCGAACCCAGACCGCCACAGTGGGAAGCCAGCGACTAACCGCTTGAGCTATGGCGCGGCCTATCTCTCGTCCCTTACTCTATTTATTTGTATCAGAGGCAATCACATATTGAAAAGTCTAAAGGCAAATGCATCGATACTGTTATACCTGTATTATGGGTACATTGCCAAAGACAATTTTCCGTGACACGAGTTTCATGTTTCATAGTCATTGCCTGATCTCTCGCTGGACAGGCCACTCTAGAGGTAACGTTTCTTTGTTTGTATTCGGTAGGTGCTCATTCTGGATAGCGCCTACAGGACCTGCTACCCTGACTGAGGAATTTTGTGATTTTCTTCAGTAACACCAGAACTTCGATTGTGCCACAGCTATTTCCTCAAAATCCACGAATCCCTCTACCATTCAAGGAATTGATCTACATTTTGACCTCTGCCCCAACATCTCTCTTTCTCTCTCTATGACTCTAAGGCCCTTCTAACCTTGGCCGCTTTTTCAGTTCCTTAATCTATACACAGTCGGTAGGACACTTTGGACGGGGGATCAGCATGTCGCAAGGTTGCTACTTGCACACAGGATGACACAAACACAGAACAAACTCACACAGACATCCATGCCTCAAGTGGGATTCGAACCCATGAATCCAGTGTTCCAGCCGGCGAAGAGGTTTCATGCCTTAGACCACGCGGCCACTGAGATCGGTTTCTCCAGCAAATATATGTTATGGTTTCTCAAACCGCGCTACAAAACACGAGCTGCCAGTTCTTACATAGGTAATCATTTTGTGCAAGGTCTTATTCTGTTTTTGGCCTGCCAGGTGATTGTAATCGATAAATATATAATTCAGAAGCGATCTGTAACGTAATTGAGCTGACTGGCAACAGTTTAATGCATGAGGTGATCATCATGGGACCCTACGTTGACGAATGAAGACTGTCAACTGAAATGCGAGTATTCATATGATTGTAAATTTTGGGTGTTACAGGACAGTTTACTTCACGCAAGTGAAGATCGGAATCTTCGATAATCCTTTTATATAAAGGCCAATATTCTGTCGTCATATATACATGTATATATGCGCAGTCAGGAGCTTTGGTAGTTGCAAATGGAACCACAAATTGGCAACAATAAACTGTCGAGGAACGCATGTCGAATTAATAATATTGTGACAGCCATAACCGAGAAATTCTAATAAAGCAGCATCGTCTCTTAGTAAATATTATTATATTACATTTAATATTTTAATGTAAAGAATTTAGCTGCATTTCAATAATTTATTTTAGTTCTGAGGTTAAATAATCTTAACGAAAGTTGCTCTTGTATATAAATTCTGAAAACTGCGCAGAAACTATTTTTGCAACCGAATTTATGCTACAAATTCAATGATCAGGCTGATAGCCAATAAATTTTTAATATGTTCATTCTAGTGACAAACCAATAAGCAAGAAATCCTACACACGCTCCTGATGCAGATATAAATCACCTTTATAAGTCATACTTCATGAGCGCTTTTCTCTTCAGTTTCAAAATTATTAGAAAGTGGCTAAATTGATTTATGTGTAGCAGCCCTTCAGTAAGTCCCATGGCTGTATCTTATTCTCTCCGTGTTTAATAAATCCTCCTCTGTCCCAAAATCTCATCAATTGGGCATCCCCTCCTCCCCCAGTGCTGACCACAGACCTGGAGGTAGTGCTGTCATAGCCACATCCCCCCCCCCCGTATTTATAGGGGACTGTGCTCCCCGTGGCTGCGGTGATGAATAGCGGCAAGAAAGTACGTTCAAGGGAAAACGGAGAACAACAGAAAGGGTAATGATCCGGAACATGGAATAAGGTGGAGGGTTCAAGAGAAATGAGGAAAAGGAAGTACATCTTCTGGATCACTGACCACTCAGAAAGCAATCTGCTGGAAATCACGCGGAGATGTCATATCGTTTTGAATAGCACTAGTTTCAATGTGGCTTAGAAACACGTTGAGATAACCATGTTTCCTTTCCAAAGGTCCCGATAAGTAGTTTCCGTTTCATTTGTCAAATTACGCTGTGGTTTATACAGCTACGATAAATACACTAAAAGAATTGTACGATACTGGAGGTAAAGTCACGTTACTTTAAATACTTCCAGTTTTATTTTTTTTTTAGAATTGTGAAAGAAAGAAGTTTTAATTATGGAAATATGCCTGCATTACAACACAGGACGTGGCAGAATTTCGTAAAACTAAATGTGAACATCATATTGCCGGAGGTGTCTCTTCAGTTTGCAATAAAAATATTTTCCACAGGAATAAAGCGACCTGGGTGTGGAGGTGAGTGGCTGGTATCCAGGTCAAGAAAACTTGGATCTATACATCGACTCCACCATAAGTCTTCACGGCTTAGTGTTTAATTACTAAATTACGAGGGATGATTTTTAATAAATAACACCACTTCTGTTGTGAGAATTTGTGACGGGCCGAAACTTTGAAGGTGATAGAACTGTTCCTTCAGATCAGCTATTTTGAAACTGGTGTTTTCAATATTGAGTTATATACATTATTCAAGATATTTTTATTGGTCTGGCTCAGGATACGGACAAATGGAGGGCTCTTGTGAACACGGCAATGAATTTTTGACTTACACAGAAGGTTGGGAAATTATTGAGTGGCAGAACGACTGGCGGCTTCTCAAGAAGGGCTCAGCTCCACGGAGTTAGTAATTTTCACTTGTATCGTCAGTGTTCATACCTCTTTGACCCATTTCTAGTTTCTCCGCAAACCCTACAGCCAGCTATCCCATTCTTTGGGCAGTCTACTGCCCTTCTTTTTTTTATGCGAAATATCCATTGCTTGCTATGCATCTTAATATCCTCTATCATTTTATTGACACCATGTTTCTCACTACCTGAAGATTTCTTGGTTCTAGAGTCTAACGTCATGTAGTGTGCTATATATTGTGACATGTTGACCCCTACCCCCCCAGCGGCACGTAGCGTGAACGTAGCGCTCGCGTAATAGGCGAGTAATCACCCCGCATCCTGGTAGCTATGCAAAGCGCAACGCGCGGTGACGTCACGAGCGGAGCCGAAGTGAGCCGAGCGGAGCCGACGTTAGCCGAGTCCCCGCGACCTTGAAGCTATGCAAAGCGAATCAACAGCGGTGACGTCACCGAGGGATATCGCGGTTGCTAGGCAGCAGTCAACAACTCCGGACAGCGTGGCTAGCAACACGGCATCGGACGACAATTGTCCCGATCAAGGCTACATAAGGAGCAGCGAAGGCTATTCACAGTCAGTCAGTCAGTCCTGGAGCTACCGCCGAGTGAGTTCTGGAGCTACCTACGAGTCAGTCCTCGAGTTAGCCAGCAACCAGTCAGTTGTATTGTGGCATTTGGAGTGTACTATTTGTGATACTGCAGATAGCAGTAATCGTAAATCTGTAATTTGGGTGATTGTAAGTGCGAATGTGAAATAAAATTCGCTACATCAAATACCTCGTGAAGTTATCTGTCGCGTTATACGCCCAATACGTGACAATATTTTCCGATGTTCCTCCAGAAGTCAGTAAATATTGTCATATGCATTAGTGTTTATAGACGGGGTTTGGATTGGTGAATAGATTTTTGACCACTACCAGGTTGTAACTACAAATAACCATAACAGTAGTGTCAATTTTCAAACTACAAGTCACTCTACACTAGGGGTTTTCAGTCTATTTCCACTAGTCTTTAGTTGGTAACAAAAGCCCACTTTGACTATTCTTCTGCAGTGTTTCCACTAGACGTTTCGTGGTAAAGAATCCTAGCAAAAGAGATTCTTCCGCTTCCGTTGCCTGCTGGTTAACACTCCACAGGCGAACTCTCAACTGCACTGCCCTTACTCACTCACTCAACAAAACACGGTCGGTCGTGTCATATATCCTCAGAGCGGACCTATATAAAATACCGACTGAATTACTTCTATTGTTGCGTGACATCACCGCGCATACGTAAACTGCAGTCACTCCATAATAACGGCGTTACGAGTCACGTATAGTGACATCACTCCATCGTTGAATGCGGGCATCACCTATCATCGGCTGATGTTTACACAGCAACGGGTCTATACGCAAATATATCCACAAAAATTCCCCTTGTTAAATTCAAGGAGACACGAATTTAGGATAGTCACTGCAGTAACAACATAAAATCTTGCCTGCTGTCTGATTGCATCACTGAGCATTTTTATACTAAGATACCTATATCGTGCACTTGGCCTCATGAATCTCACCTGTCGTGATTCATATCTATTTCTCTCCTTGCATCTTCTAGTTATTGTTGTTGTTGCTGTCATTATTGTTGTTGTTATTGCTAACTTTACAAAGGAGCACAGTACATTTTGAGACCCCTGCCATTCTACTATGTTCTGATTACAAAGTCGTGAAGTCATACACTCTGCAAACAACAGACATGTTCGGTTTAAATGAAAGAATGAGAACTACGATACACGCTTTCCTTCTAACAAAACACATGTGGAATTCACATGCTGCAGCTACTGGCTCGCAGGTCATGAAATCCAATATGGCGAGGAGAAGAAGGTATATAAAAGCTGTAGAACAAATAAGCAATTAGTATTAAGGCTTCAATTTTCGCCTTTTCATATTGTCGCGTGTTGAATAAGTAACGCTACAATAATTCAGGCGGTTTCGGATTTGGTTACTATGTTTATTGGACGCTAACTTTTACCATTACAAGTTCAATTAATCACAATCACAATTACTGCCTCGAAGCCAACTGAAGACTCTCCACTCTTCTGAGGCCAACTACAAACTGAACTCGTTTCACAGTCACAATGCGACTGACGGTCAGTCAGTTAGTCAATCAGTCAGTTAGTCTTGGTTCCGAGCGTCATCTGTGGCTCGTGACAAGATATTTATTACTGTTTGACAGTTACGGTCTAGTTTCTCTGGAACGCCCTCTCTGACGAGAGGACGGGTGCGTCTTTTATATATGCTGACGGCCCTTGCCAGCGCAGTCTTTCTCGAGTCCTAGTCCCTTGGTACTCGTGACCATATTTTACTGTCTCGGATTTGAGACTTCCCTCTTCGTCGCCTCCAACGACTCGCAGGTTAACGGTGAAGGTATCCGAGAACACGTCTCTTATCGTAGTTGGACTCCAGGAGGACTCGATAGGGAATCCCATCTCGAAGGGTTCATTCCGCTCGCTTCTATCGAAACTTTGCTTCAACAATTCGTGTGTAACGGTGGAAATTCTACTGTTAAGAATTGCTAGCGTTCTGATTCCTAGCCGCTTTCGTGGGAACGCTGGTCGTTGCCTAGGAAATCAACTCTGATCTCGATCATTCCGGCTTTCTAGCGGCACGTCACAATACATTACAAACTACAGTCATTTATACAAATCTGCAAATCTTAACTGTAACGAAGGGCTACACTAAACGAATAAATTTCATCTGATTTCAGAGCAAACTAATTTAAATAAAGACTCCTTTCCGTATTTGCGATTACTTTCAGGACGATTATGATGGCTCTTACATACACAAATCAGAAAATATGTTACTGCTCTCCTTTCTTTAAATATCTGTGACAAATGAAATGCCTGTGGAAAAGGGTACCGAACGTAAACCGCGTGGTTAATTGTTCCCTATATTTTGGTTCACAACATTTTCTTTTTGATGAGTATATAGTAAGATGCGCACAGAAACACACTTATTTTTCATGCGAAACAGTTGTTTAACATGTCCAATATAAATTAAGAATGGAATGGCTTGAAGATTTTGTATCAAATGTTATTTGTCGTTCACTAGGCGTCGCTGTCAGTAGCTATGACTATGGAGCATTGAATGATTGCATGACTTGCGAGTGCTGAGGAAATACTATGATAAATCTAAGTCAGGTTAGTCGGTCTAAGTACAGAATGTTTAAACCGGAACATTGTGAAAATGAACCATCAGCCTTAGTGTTCTGAAATGTGCTTGTTATTATCACGAGAAACTGATGTATGAAAACTGTATGGTGACATGTTATAGATACGCTTACTCGTAGTAGGAACAGTGCAAGCTATAACAGAACCCTTTGGGAAACATAATAAAAAATCACATCGAAGACTAACTCATTCAATACTTGCTTTAATCCTGCCATTCCCAGTAATACGAGTAAGTTGATGAGAGGCTACACATGAGCAAATCTCATAGATGCTTATAGACTTGCTGCCCTTTTGGATGTAATTCACAAGAAGGTCTATATTGGAGATATCGCATGGTTCAAAACTTTTTATCTTGAACATTTCTTGTCTCATACTTAGGAACAGTGGCATCTCTTGTAACTATTATTCAACATCCACGAAACATCCGTGCAGTCGCTGTTCGGCTTGGCGTATCATTTAGCTTTCAGGCCGACAGCAATATCAATAATAATAACCTACAATGGGATATTTCACGAACTCGAATCATAAAGACGTGTACACTTACTTGAGAACTTTCGTCGCTGTAAGTATTTCAAACATGAAGAGAGTGAGAAATCCGAGGGTATGTCTGAAAAAGACGGCACCACATCACAGAAACCCCCATTCTTCATAGTCACAGCCGTGAGAACCTCAAATTCTCTATGCACATTTTATTCTAAATAGAATACTAAATTGTATAACAACCAATTTTCTTCAATGACGCAATTGTGGCCACGCGTTGAAAGGAATTTTATACCTGAATTTCTTTTTATGAGCCACGCTTTGTAACTGAACATCTCTGTTTCTGACCTGATGATGTCGCACCTTACTCACACTACTAGACCCTCAGCACCAGACGGTAGAGCTACAGGACAGGAGTTATTCGTGGGCTCCAGCAAACAAGCTATACTTACAAAATTTAGGATGTCTAGAGCGGAAGGGTATGGATGAAAACCGGGAGTCAGTGGGGTAGACGAGATTCCTTCTCAGAGCTTAAGGAGCCTTGCTTCGACAAGACGATAGGACACAATCACTTCGATCATACATCAAGAACTCTTACTCGTAGTTTCATTGTATTCACTAATTGCATTACAGATTTGTTTCTCATTACGGCACGGATTTCACTTTAATATTATATTTCTACAGTGACTGCACTGGTTGCTGCTTCATTATACTGTCAGTCCTTATAGGCTGACTTGATAAGCTGGTGTTTAACAATTACACTATATACATGCGTGCCACTGCGAGACGTATTTTGTGCCTGTACTACACTAAAATTAGTAAAGTAAAAGGCAAATGTAAAGCCCTCCCTGTAACAGGCCATGGAGGCCCATAGGGTTGTGAGATGTTGAGGTTCCCACATTTTGAAGACAGTCGGCTCAAAGATGGAGGTAAGTTTGTCAGCCTTACGCGCCCTTCCCCCCCCCCAGGAAGATTCCTGGTATTCATTTCTATTAGAGGCTGAGTCGAACTCAGGGTCATAGTGCCGCTAGAAGAATTAGGTAAATTGAAAATATCCACCTCATCAGGATTCGATCCCGCGACCTTACGGCTCGTAGCATAGTGCCTCAACCAACTACGCTACCGAGTACTCCCACACTAGATTTAAACGAAAACTTTATGGAGAGAAGCCACTTGAAGTCAGCAATATCTATAACAGTCGATTTCAAACGACGTTGCTTCCCTTCACTTAACTTGATTGGTTACCTTTAAAATTTGGGGGTCAAGACAGTAATTATTTAGACCAATGAAATTTATTTATTTGGTAGTCGGAGACTTAAATTAATAACATTTCTACTGTCCAAGTCATTAAGTAAGCTCCCGTGTGTAGTTTTATCGATCCAAAGACTCACTTCTACTGGTTTTGTCGTTGTCTAGAATCTCGGAATTAATGGAATGAAATACATACTAGATTAGTACAAGAATGGATATATGTACATCATCACATGAGTGTAAGAATGAAACTGTTTCACCATTTGAACCTAAATCTTGAATAACATTACTGATGATCGTTACAAATAGTGATCGGTTATAATAATAATTAATTTATATTTCCTAACAGATTCCATAAGTACAAGAAAGTTTTGTAATATATATACTTCCTGGAACTTTGTATTTGTATAGTTTTACACATCTCCAATTGAAATCTAACTAGCGACTAATCAGGGCGTCAACAAATGACGGTGTAACAGACGGACAGGAAGTACTCGTTACACATTCTCCATGTTTAGTGGACACTTAGAAGAAGTTTTTCTCCCTAGCATTTTGTTCTTTTCTGAAAGCTTGTTTGACAGCACTCTAATGCTCTCTTTCAGCCATAACTTCAATAAATAGAATTCTACCACCTCTGTCGTCTAGTGGTCAGAGTTCCTGGCTACAGATCCAGAGGTCCGGGTTTGATTCCCGGCGCTACAAGATTATTTCTGAGAAGTAGTGGGTCTGGAACAGGGTCCACTAAGCCTCGTGATGATAATTAAGGAGCTATGTCAAGGAAATAGCGGCTCCGGTCTAGAAAACCGAGATTAACGACCGTGGGGATCCACTGCGCTGACCACGTGAAACCATCTATCAGCAAAATTTTGCACTAACTTCACCGACAAGTGGCGGTCTCTCGGACGGTATAGTTCTTTTGCGGACTACAGGCCACAGAGTTAATTTCGTGGCGTTCGTATAATCGGTCAGTTTATTCTGATTTACAAAATGTTGAGAAGGTGTGACACAGACTGGAATTCTGATGTATATTCCAAATGGACACCATGTGGTGCTGAGTATTTCATTGCAACTTACATTCTTTTATAAATGACATAACTCTATGGTGCCAAATCTGATCACATTACATAGTCGTAAAGACATATATTTTTATTTCCCTCAGCGTATACGTACAATATTAAGAATATTCGGGAAAATAAATCATTAGAAAGTAACGTTTTCTTGCCTCCGTGTCGTGCACTAGGATCGAATCAAGATTACGGTCCTCCGGGATGAGACGGCATGTGGTACAGCGTTTCGAAAAACTTTCTCCCACCATATTAATGGTTCACTTCTTAACCTGAAGATAGAGGAGCCATGTTTGTCCGAATAGTTTGTACTATCTACCAACTTACGCGACATTACTTCCCCGAAGATCACGAATTATACCAGTATAGGTTAGCACAACTTCAAATTTCGTGCATCCCCTCTCTGTAATTTCGTAAGAAATTAGTAGTCTAAGGGTAATGTTCCCACCTCATGACTCAAGGTACGAGGGTTCAAACCCGGCGGAGGTCTTGGAATTTTTAAGGGCGGAAAAATTCAGGGAACAAGTCCTCCGGGAGGGACTTTAAGCCGTGGGTCCCGTGTCGTAGCTTTACGGCACGTAAAAGAACCTCATGTCTCAAGGAGACCACTGAGCCAAATTTGTAAGGA
>NW_019720171.1:138104-149972 GCF_002891405.2 Cryptotermes secundus
ATTTTCAAAACAAATGCCTTGAAAACAATCTGAAGCCTATGTTGCACTAAGAGACAGAATATACGCTTGTCTTCAAGCAATCGTTTACCGAACTTAGAGGCTATCTCCTCCGTAAAACAGTAAATCAGACTGAGCAAAAGAGCTATGAAACTATGAACCAGAAGATAACTTGGGGGTCACTGCTGACCTCTTTGCACCAAGAAGTTCATCTGCACATAATAACCTGCAAGATATTTTCCCTCGTACCCTAAGTGCTCTCAAGAGCTTCATCACCGCTATTAGCTTTGTGTAATGGTTTAAATATGTATTATTATATATACATGTTTGGCGTAATATGGCTTTCATTTGGTGCCCTGTGGAAACCTACGACCGCAAAATGAAATCCCTAGTCAGTGGAGCACATTTCCACTCGTGACTATAATCGGGTTATTGGTTTAAATGCTCATTTATTAATGTGCGCGGAACACAAATAAAATGAAAGCGAATTGTGGTTAACCCAAGTATCCATTCGGATTCCTTCAGATTAACAGGAATTGAATGATGATGCTATTCAACATTACCAACATGAACAGAGCTGTTTTTTTTCTACTTTTCTTAAATTAATTGTTGAATATCATCATTATAGGTATCAGATATATTTCGATTGCTCATTCAACACACACACACACGCATATCTGTATATATATCAAAGGACTTCAATAGCTTTTCAGTGGCACAGAGTGGTCCACGCTACATAATACTTCTCTGAGACCCCTGAAGTGGCACACGTATTCATCAGAAGCAGAAATGTCCTGTCTTGTGCTGGGAAGTACTTCCGTTGCTCATGAACAGCATAACAATAGCTGAACTTTAAAAGAATGATTCATACTCAAGAAATTCGAGGTTATTCATTATTATTAAGAAATGACAGTGGATTAGAATTTTATCCAAGATAATTATATCAACTCGGCATCAACATCAACACTTCGCTATTACACTCGTTGCCAAGAGTTGGGAGTAAATTTGGCAATGTCTTTTCTCTTCATTATCAGATCCTCTAGAGAAAAAAAATGGGTAGAAACAAAAAAAAAAAAAAGGAATAATTTTATATATACATACTGCAGCAGTAGGTTTACGTATCTTTTGAAACTGTTTTGTGATGAAGAATATTATCTTCTGGGATAAAACGGCGTGTAATTCATTGAAGTCAACTAACGTTTCTGAGGAATATATCGCCTGCATCTTCAGAGTGAAATAGGCAATATATTCCTCCGAAATGTGTGTTGGACTACACGGCGGTATATCCCGGAAGACAGTAATCTTCAAAACCACCGCTGTGATAACCTCAAATCCTATATGTTGTGAGGGTAATTATTCAGACGGTCGTGTTCTGGGTTTTAACACGGTGCAGTCTTGCTGACGGATGCCGACGTTGCGGAGGAACATGCTGCCTTCATCTTTAGGGTTCTTTCGCATCCATTTCCTTACCCCCTTCCTTAGGTCTCAGTTACCACCCTTTGAAACCATCCTATAAAGGCGAGGCAATTCTGCAACCATGTAAATGGGGCAGAAATTAGTTCAGAAACTTCGGTAACCTCTTACAAATCTAGACGGTTTCGTAACCCAGAAGACTATAATTTAGAAGCAACTGCTGCATTTCAGAAGAGAGCAGTCACATCATCAGGTCGCTGTCTCGAATGACGATTTATTCTATTAATCCAGCCAACACAGCAGTGTAAGTTGCGAGATTAACGAACGCAGTAGACTGGGGGCATTTTATCTTCTATATTTTGTCAAGGAATCGTCGGATTAACGTAAACTGCTCTGAGAAGAAACGACATTAGTAGGGCAGTTGTTCCAGACTCTAACCACCCTGATGGATGGGCGAGTGGACTGAGACACTTCCTTCATGTCGTCATATTTAAATGAACTTTTATGGCGTGTGTCTGATTTTGGTTCGAACCGTGTTGACTGATAATATAGGAATAAATTACCTAATTAAGGATACCAGCAAGCTAGTTCATTGCTTGAGAGAGAAACAGAGAATTTCATAATAAATCTTTGTCGATGTTAGTACAGTAATTTAGACATCCAGAGGAGTTATCTAACTATATTATGCACATAGTTTCATAAACTTTTTATGGTTGTACTAAACCGTGTCAAACAATTCCCATGTTCCCAAACGCACTACTACAACCCATCGTCACTTGGAAATATTCCAGAAGAAGAGAAGTGAGGGACACAGCATAAAACAATGAAGCTTAGTCAGCTCGCAGCTCGCTTTACTTCGGGGAGTATGTGTGACGTAATTGCAGTGAGAGAGCTGGTAGCTAAGACTGAATTTGTCTTACTTTCATAAGCTCAAGCAGTATAGATTGTCACACGACTTGGTGTCAGTACTCCAATCCCGATTTTCACATTTACTTTCAGGCACAAAAGAAATCGTAGCAGCTATGCAACACAAATTTGTGTCGGCTGCTAACACAAAAATTTGTTACGTTTAACTTCCAGGACGTTAAGACGCCTAGGAATAAATCGTGTACGCGGGCAGTTACGAAAGTTTTAAATTATTTGCAGTAGAAGATATAATTCAAACACACTCCCGAATCTGCAGCTTTATCAAATCATGGGCGTTTACAAATTTTAGAAATGAGCTATAATAATTATAATGTCACGTATATTAGTGACTAATAAAGCGGGTTCTGGATTGGATGAACGGGATTATTTGCTCCTGATACGCACCACCAGTGCACAGGCACACAAGTCACGTGATTGCTTACTCGGCAGTCCGTTGGTGCGCTGACTGCTTCCTAGCAACGAGCTATAATATGCATCCTATTGTTGCATGCGCTTGTCGCGGCGTGTTTAGCGGACAGTTGTCTAGAAATGTGTTACATAACTCCGTTGATCTATTGTTGAGTGCGTGTAAGGAGGTCGTTGCCAGGCAATGAATTTACATGTCACAATACAATGCATCTGTACAAATGTTATAATACGGCAAAATAAAGTATTTCAGTGAACCATCTTTCAATTCGTAAATATTTAGTTTCTTATAAGCCTAACTCAAATTTGACGGTGACAAATAACCCCCGTAACAGAGCTGCATCTCACTTGACTAGTTCGTTCAATCTCCCTACAGCAATTTTACTTGCTGTAGCAGTCATCTTCGTGCTGGTGACCAAACTGCTGTGTTCCTTTGTTTTCCATATTCCACTCAGGTCGGACGGGCAATTTGGAGTGGCTTCTTACCGGTAAGCTGCGAGAGAAAGGCAATAGGACCCAATGGTATACCGAATTTCCATGATCTCGGGTGTTAGGTACGTAGTCGTGATGGTAATTCGCATTCACTTGGAGTGATTTCCTGTCCATTCTACACATATTGACGCATGCTTCGGTTGAACTTCAATGTGTGTGACAGGTGGACGTATATCAGCGTAGTACATGAAGATAAAAAAGGTGAAGTTGTCCCTGTGCTTCACTAATTAAGCATGAGGGACTGGATGTACAGATCTACATTTTCCTGACCTCGGCACTAGTTGGAAGTGAGTGGTCAGATTCACGTCCCTGCCGCTTTATCCCTGGAGAAAGTGCCCCCGGTATCCTTTGGATAGGAGGTTGGGTGAACCCCAGAGCCCGTCTGGACGACGTAGAGAAGAGAAAATTCCTGCCCCTACAAGGACTCAAACTCCGACTCCTCTGTCGCCCAGCCCGTTGCCAGTCGCTATACAGACTACCGACTCCTCTGTACATGAAGATAAGCACTGATTAAATTACAACACAGGCTATGAACTAACAGAATGACTGTTAGTTACTACGAGAGTTCACTTACAAGAATGTGTACAAATTTTCACTTGTGTAATTAACACTTTATCAATGCAATGGATGTACATGTGGAGACATGACCGTCCAAGGCACTTAGATATAAATAGAAGTTCGCCCGATAACTAGTTGATATGAAGGGATACTTATGTAAGTTGCCATCATGATTACTGTATTTAACAAAAGTAATAAATATTCCGAAATAATAATTTCGAATACAGCAAACACATTAAATCACTAAATATTTATGGGAGCGGACTTGTTCGTTGTGACCAATAAGTGACTGTCGTATCGCTGACTGCGGCACCTAAGTTCAAACCGTTAAGTAATTATAACGGCGGTTCTGGCAAGTTTTGTATCGAATTCGGAACTTTTGTTTGGTTGATAATCTCGTCAGCATTCTGCCCTGGACGATTAACCATTCATGCGGAAGGGAAGGTTCTAATCCCATTCGCTAGCGCAAAAGGAAATTAGTATGTAAGGATCAGCGCTTCCCAACTTCCTCAAAGTATTGCGTCTAGAAACTCTGAATGATCTGCTACAAAATCGAGAGCAGCCAGGAATGGATGTGAAATCAGTTCCAGTAGCGCCCGTCAGACAACATCCGCCCTAGTTCTAGCCTCCGGGGTAAACAAATACCGGAAATAAAAACGAAGATTTACTTTTTGTTTCGTGGTATTCTAGCCGTCAACACAGCAATGAAGATAAACCAACTGCCACATGTTTCGGATCACTTTTGGGATCATCTTCAGGCATTTTCATTAAATACATCTCATGTTATTGAAATAATATAACATGGATCCACATTTGTGTCGAGAAATGTAATTATGTAATACATGTAACTATAACGGAGTTGTAAATATGCTTTAAATTTTTAATATTCTCTCATCGTTATAATGTAAACATCTATGTTATTTGTACGCACAAATTAGGTGGTGTCTTTGCATCTGTGGTTCGCTGTGTATTATATATTGTCACGTGTATTAGTGACTAATAATGGGGGTTCTGGACTGGGTGAACGGGTTTATTTCACATACGCACCACCATTAATTACACGTAGTTATAGCGCTATCGCTATTTCTACACAGTATAATTCATTCATACACATACACCCGTTTTCTCTTTGTAACGCAATTAAAACATAGGAATTAGAACAACCTCACTGCTTTACAAACTCCAGATATCGAAAAAAAATATTCTCTCCACAGCTGCCCTGTTGCAACTCATTCTGAACTACACTGCACTGCTCTAATCTAAGTTATAACAGGTTTTCGTTAAATAGGCTCCACATGGACTACACTTAAAACACAAATCACGTGATTCTTAGCCAGTGAGTTCATTGGCGCGCAGACTGTTACCTAGTAACAAGCTATAATATTCGTCCACTGTTGCATGTTGAAACGTATTTACCGAGCTGTTGCCTAGAAACGCTTTCAGCAAATCATTTTATTATTTTAGAGCTATTCACATGTACTGTTATTGTTACTTCTGAGTTTGTGTGTGTATGTTTCCTCCTGTCTTCCTGAATTTTACGGTGTGATTGAGTTTTTCCATAAAGTGTGCTGTGTACTTAACTTACGGACGTTTGTTTTCGTGTCGCACCTGTTCCTTGTTTCAGTGTGGTTGACGGCAGTTAATACCACAAATAATAATAGACAAAAGGATTCAAATAGTAATGATAAAACCGCGAAGGAAATTTACTGCCTAGAATATATGCAATAGCTCAGATTGGCGTATTCGGGGTATGAAACGTGACTGCATTGCAGTGCAGTTGGTTAGTATATATTCTGAAACTGTATTCCACACAGATCACTCTGCAGCAGATCTGGAAATTAATACAGAGCAAGAAACCTGAAGTATGAATTTACTTCTGTTTAATTGTCTCTGAAACCACAAAATTTTTGGAAAAGCTACGTTAGGCATAAAATATATGTTTCACTTTCTTTACAGCTTATGTCTGAAATATTTTCCTCTTTAATAAATATTATAGAATACAAAAGGACATGCCAGTTATTGTTTTCTGAGTCCAATCAAATGCGGTAAACATGTAAAGTACAGAAACTCACGAAGATTCGTTCAGAAATCTGGAGGACAGAAGAATACAGTTGACAAAGCTAATAGGCTCTTTTTTTGCAAATTCACTTTGCGAAGGGAACCTAATATTATCAGTGGGTTTGACTGACTGTTATTGGAAACGTATTGATATTAGTTATTAATAAATTAGCATGGAATTACCTCACCTACAGATCTATGTGTATCATGCACAAACTTAAAAATTAAGCATTACGAAGAGTCCAAACTTACAGTCTGTCAGTTGGAGAGGCTTTCAGAGAGTGATCATACTTTTTGTGCTAAAGCTGTATTTGTGCCGAATAGAAAATGCAGCCTCAGGGGAAAATATGTTTGCTTTCCTACATAAATGCAGAGGATTCTGCAGCTTAACCCTTTATCGATGACACACAGTTTCACTTGTCGCAGGAACGACTGGACACTTCAACCCACGTTATGTCGTGTAGCTCGAGGAGATAGACCATAATATTGAAGCGATGTACCTCCATGTTACCTGCGGTAGACATATTTAGACCGAAACATTATAAATGATATAGAAGAAGATAAAATTACACAGCTTCAGTAAGAATACACACACACACGTGTGTCGTGCATGAAACATGGATGCGGTTTGTGATGGAGGCGCGTGTACGGTAGCGCTGTAACCTGTATTTGTGGGGTAATCGGTTCAAATATCGGGCAGAACACCTGTTACCAAGCTTTATTTTTTCGTTCTTTTCCTTAGTTCCTCTACGAATATGCCGGTATAGCACATCGATTACCACGACAACTTCCGTGTTATTTATAATTCATTAGTCACTAATCACACTAATATTCAACGCTAAGCAATGTAGGGAATTGATAACGTCACAAAATGAAGCACGAAATTATACCGTTTATACTCACTTGCTTACTTGCTTACTTACATGTTTATTTACTTACTCACTCACTCACTTACTTACTTACTTACTTACTTACTAGGGCCGCGCCGTAGCTCAAGCGGTTAGTCGCTGGCTTCTCACCGCGGCGGCCCCGGTTCAATCCCGGGTCTGGTCAAGTGGGATTTGTGGTGGACAAAGTAGCGCTGGGGCAGGTTTTCTCCGAGTACTTCGGTTTCCCCTGCCAATCTTTATTCCATCAATTGCTCCACAATCACCCTCACCTATCATCTGGGGCTGGTACAATAGGCCAGAAGTGGCTGCAGTACAAGGAAATTAGTCCCACCCCACTAGCAATAAAAAAATACTTACTTACTTGTAATTTATTATACTTGCGTTTTGTGATGAGTTATGCATCAATGGAAGCAGATAAGAACAGAGTCAGAAGATGGCTGTGACGGATACCTATGTTTCTGTTGGCTTCTACTTTGGGCGTTCGCCGAGGATAGTCACGTAGCTTTCATATCGAGACAAATCGTTACTTTACGTCTCTTAAGGGTTGTCTATAGATAGAAGAGTTATCTGTGCAATCTGTAGCTAAAGATGGGAAACGTCAATTCCTTCATTTGACTCTTCAATTCATATTTCAATAGTTGTTATTAGTAAAGTCATACTGCACACCAGTAGCGACTTTTGAGCGTTTAAATTACTATGGGAATGGCTACAGTTACATTAATTCATGCTTATTAGTTGCTGTCCCACTTCCCTTAAGTCTTGGTATTTAATGCTATTAAAGAGAACTATACTCCAAGGTATTCACTGTCTTTGTTTAGTGAACTTGAAATACTGTGAGGCCTAAATCCATTTCTAGGTAACGCCCGAAATAGGGGCGTGCAACAATAAAAAGGATGTTGGGAGAAGTGTTTTCTATGTGGTCCACTCCATGACCAGTGCTGGACAACGGGTCAATAGACACGCATTCTGACAATAGAAGAGTTATTTTCTATGTGGTACGCGCCATGCACAGTGTTGGTAACGGACAAACGAATACGCAATCTGACACGTGACATATGTTTTCTGTGCTGCGTGGTCCGTGCCGCATTCATTCAGTTGTCGGTAGGAGATAGCTACGGGAATTTAGTAGTTGAAGAAGAATTAAAACTCAGCCTGTGAACACTTAATGTGTGATCAGAAGATTTAGTCACTGTGAGACTATTTTAATTCTGTTACCAGGATACGACTAATGAAGACTGAGAATCCTAGTGCATATGTAACGGTGAACTCTAAATTTGGGAAATCAGCAATGGCCTTGTACTGCTTGTAAGAATGAGCTGACAGTATAAGGTGTTATTAAATCCAATTACAAATCCAAACCCCGTTTATAGTTACTAATACACGCGACAATATTTTATGGATTTCACTAGTAGTTTCACAGAGCAATGAATAAGGAGACAGCTCTTTCCGTAGTCTGTTAAGTGGTAACCGAGGTAGGAAAGAACCTGCTGCCACACGTTGCGGGATATACTGAAAGTGGAAGCAGTAGGTTGCTCCGAAAATTTTGCATTTTCCTGTAAAGAATACATAGCGTCACATCCCATAAATGGATAATCTTTTATGGGTTGATTTATTCTTGATATTATGGGAATATTATTAATAACTCAGAATGTACAGTGTCTACTGGCAGAGTAAGTAGCAAATACTGAATTGGAAATGGAAAGAGAATGAAACGATCGTGTCGTAGTTTGAGCTACTAACGTGGAATTTTCTTGAAGAAATTCTGAGTACGAGAAAACCTTATGAGCAGAGGGTCTCCAGGCTCAAATTTGATTAAAGAAGTCCCGAATACAAAGAGCAAAATAGAGTGCCATCCATTTTGACAGCAGCAGCAGGGTCATACATCCATGCCTCATAAATCCACAATATACACGTAAATCAAAATGGAAAAAAATCGACTTTAGATTTTCTTACCGAAAACTTGAGCACTTTCGATATTTGTGTAATCAAATTTGTAGGGCCTATAATTCTTTCGAACGCAATATGAAGCCATTCTGATACGAGCTGGGTAAATTTTCTATATCATAATTGTCTGAAATTTGTATCTATTTGTCGAAAGTTGGCGCCTGCTTAGGTGTGGCATCCATACAAAGTACGTGTACAAGACACTTTAGCTTTATATCTTCTGCCTTAGAGAGAGGGGAAGCACATTTATCCGAAAAGCGACTACTATGGATTACAGCGCATGGCGTCGTATCCACGAAATGTCATGAACCTTATCTGGGCCCTTGGTATGTAGCATTCTCTCTCATGAACAGAATACGTCACTACTCCTTATGGGATAGATTGACTACAAGAAATATTATGCATCACTTTAAAGCTTCCCTTTCTTAGCAACAAACTAACAAACCAAGCAACCAACGAAGTGTAAATTAAAAATTTAACTCCTTACAGCAAAAATTATCATGAAAATTTGTAAGTAACACAAGTGATCATGAAATTCCCTGGTTTTTACAGGACGCTACGGTTCATTGCTCTCTTTACAATGAATCTTCCACGTCTTCGATCCCGAGTCAAACGAACCTATTCAAGTCTTTACTCATACATCCTTAAGTTCCATTTTTATATTATCTTCCAGTCTATGCTTACATTTCACAAGAATTATTTTCCAACCACAAATCTGTATGTATTTTTCATCAGATCCATGAGTGATAAGAGTCTATATCCAGCTCTTATATTCTCAATTAACATGGTATTCAGTGAGAATTATGAAATGATTATGATTCTCTCTTCTCTGCATCATTCTATTACACGTACTTCCTCTTTTATAGATTTAAATATTCTCCTTAGCGTCTTACACTTAACCGTGCCTTCAACTTTCATGCACATACTAGTATATAACGTGAGGAAAATTAAAATGTTGTTTCTTTCAACCGCCAATTATTTGGACTGGATACAAGATGACAGCAAACATTTCTTTGACTTAATTTGAAAATTCGTTGTGTGGAAGTATCTGAGGACAAGACTCACAGTGGCATAGTAATTAATATCTAAAAGAAGGAAGTACAAATATCTCGTTTCACAAGGGAGCGATGAGGAGCAGCGCGTCTTTATTTTTCAGCGAGAAAGAACTAATAGGACCTAGTTTTATTTTAAGATTCATTGAGTACAGTTTAAATTTCCATTACGATTTGACTTCATTTTATGTATTGCTTTCAATGACATATTCATATGAATCAACATCAAAGCCAGTAATCAATCCTTTGCAAATCATATTATTCAGTGACATAATTTCACAATGTACAAGATTACATCTACTGAAGTTAAGCATCTTGCCTGCATAGTGGGATATACTTTTCTGTTGGATTCCATATATGAATAAAAGCAGGATTAAATTAATAAAACCCCGTCTAGGCAGAAGCATAAGATCCCAAATTGCATGCGTCAGACAATACTTATGATGTCTGAATTAACTTTATTTCTCTCGTAAATTTACAAGAAGTTTAATATTAAATTTTCCCCAATTAATTGAACACGGTTTAAAGCTCTCTGTATATATAAATATCATTCAGTTTATCTTTCCTTTATGTAAAATTTGCAAATAAATTTCAGATGGAAAGAATTTTTAATATGATTGGTTGCATTCACCCAAAGTACTGGTAATTTCATTAAGAATATGGTACTATCATCAAAACTAAAGCCAGAAAATCAAGCAAAAGTAGATATTTCTATATTGCCATTTATTAGGGGCCTGCGTGACTAATAATAATGGGTTCTGAATTTGATGATTGGATTTATTTTAACTTCTTTATAATTACAGTAAATTGTAACAGCTCACACATTGAACTCCTTCTGAACAACGTCTGTCTGACGAATTTCTATGAAGAATCTCTCACTAATCCCGGACTGATCTCTACTAATCTAAAATTCACGAATGCACTGCCTTTTATAACTGCCACGCGGCCTGTATAGAAGTATCCATATCGAAGGTCCTCTCTTCTTTTCGTGTTGCCACGGAAATCACTTTCTTTAGCGAATTTCTACCTGACAAAGACTCGTTCGCTTCTATTCATAACGGGAACTTGTCTTTATTAATATTCGTTGCCGCGGAAACTTTATTACCGAGCCGTTGTCTAGCAATGGACGTCTGTTCCTGCTCCACCATTCCGGCTCTCAGTCGTCATGACACAAAATGAAACCTTTTCTCTCATCTTAACATTTAAAATTTAATTTTCAATCCAATGGAAAGCACATTGCTTCTCCTTTACAGGAAGCAATGTTAATGCTGCTTATGGAAATAATCACTGTTTAATCTGTGGATTGTAAGTTATTCATAATTGGCCTTTATGAGCATAACAGAATGATTTATTAAGGCGAAATCATGTGGTTCGTATAGTAAAAACTGTACTTTTAAGGGTTAAATACACAATAAAACAAGGTGAATGGAACGGCAGGTGTACTTGTAGGTGATATACTCGTATATGGAAGAGATGGGAAATGCATACAGCATGTTAGTGGGAAAAAACTTTGGAGAGCTGGAAGTTCATAGCAGAATAATATCGAAATATTGAAATAGTTAACGGATGGATTGGAATAGTCCTGAACAGGATAGAATCAATTGCCGAGCTCTTGTAAAAGCTAAAATATACCTAATATTTCCATAAGAGCAAGGACCACTTGCAAACCAGAAGTATTAGTAACCACTGCGGTAGTGAAGTATAAGTAATTCAAGCAGAGAGAATAAAGTGTTAGCTCTGTTGTGTTTTATTTTATCGGGCTGTCAGCCACGTCACTGCTGAATTAAGAACTGATGTTTCAGAGATTTTCCTAGTCTCCATTGTCAGAGTCAATATGATGGAGACCAAAAAATTTGAAACGCTGCTTTTTACTCAACACTGACACTGCTGATAGGCCTACAGGATTTTTGTACATTTATTAACCATGGAGACTTCAAACTTGAAAAAGAGTGTGGTATTTTTCAAATGATTTTCCATTATTACAAGCATAATTATAGGTTTTTTTTTTCATTCTGGTCCGTCACACTAACAATTACAAAGACAAAAACAACTCCGTCTAGTGTGAATATTTAAGTTTTGTCACTTGAAAACTCATCACCCTTACATGTTTCGATCACTACGGATCATCCTCA
>NW_019720171.1:150086-239973 GCF_002891405.2 Cryptotermes secundus
TATATAATTTAACACCTATTGTAATAGTAGTTTCCGGGAAAAGTATTGAGGCTCTCTGAGGATGATCCGTAGGGATCGAAACATGTAAGGGTGATGAGTTTTCAAGTGATAAAACTTAAATAGTCACACTAGACGGACTTGTTTTTGTCTTTGTACAATTATAGCTATTTTAGAAAGATCCATTCATCTATGTTCACACTAATATGAACATTTAATTTTCTGTACATCAAGTATAAAATTATTCAAACAAATATTATGAACCATATTATGTATATATTTTTGTGCTTTAGGTGCATTGATAAGTTTAACGGAGTTCCATTTGAGCATCAACTAAGCAAACGAATGTAATATTCAGGCACTCCACTGTAACCGTCCAAACCTTTTAATACTCTTTAATGGACACATGTTCCTTTTCAGCCATTTCAATAGAGTGACTGATTTATTAGGGAGACACATCCATTAAGAAGTTGACATGCTTTTCGCATTTAGACAGGAACAACTTATTTTGATACCTGGACCTTGGGTGACCGTTAGAGGGTCGAGGCAATTATGAAAAGGATATGTTTGTTGTCTGCCCTAAACTAAGACATAAGTGCTTTCACATGTAGGGTCCCGGGTTCAAAATCTCTGGATCTCTTCATTCTCAAAGTTAGTAATGTGATTGTCTTGTACTGATGGTATCATGATTTGGCAGTTAAAATCAGCCATTAGAGAGAATTCTTGTCTGGGAGAAAGGCCGTCGGTTCAAATCCTATACGGTAAGAAGTGACGCTCCCGGAGATAGAGTGGGCAGAAGCACTTGGTGTTCAGAATTCATCAGAGTCAGACGTATCGGACTTGGCACTTAGAATTCACCAGAGGCAGACGTCATTTACCTGCTCTCTCTAAGTTTATCTAAATTTAACATTATTTATTTAGCTCGATTAATCTTTGGCACATTACTCCTTTCTCGCCAATAAAGTTATAGTTTGATTCTGAAATACACAGTATTTGTGAGTAAGCAGAAAATAGAGTATTTATTTGTATCAGTGGACTAGTTTTAAATGTGCAGTCTCCGCGTCGCCCCAGTTATTACCGTGGCACAACCCTGAGAAGAGTCAAAAGTGTTCTACCGAAGCGGGCAAACAAATAAATAAACATAAAGATAAATAGGCAACGGTCACGAGAACTGACGAACAACGGTTATAAGAAGTGTTCAGGCCGTGTGCGGTTATACCACTAGCAAAAATGGCATTTGCCCAATATCATTTAAACCCACCGCAAATTTGAAAAATTTTATAACAATATTTAGTAGTTTAATTCGAACTTACTTTCAATTTCTCATCTCTAGGCTGTATGTTCAGATTGTACACTGCATTAGTTAGATCTAAGCTTGAATATGTGTCCGTAGCCTGGAATTCGGTTACGTCAACTGATGTCAACAAGCTGGAACGCATCCAGCAGACGTTTCGGCCCCTTGTTTTAATCGTTTCTATCCTCAGGTTCATTACAATTATTCCCTTGCTCTTGAGGAGTTAAAATTGCATACTTTACGTACTAGGAGACATCGCCTTGATGCTCTCTTTCTTACTCAAGTTTATTTGGGCTCGAAATTCTACCCTTCTTCTGGAAATTGTTGGTCTCCGAGTTCCTGCTCGGTATATCAGAGATTTTGCATTGTTCAATGTTTGCGCCTCAACTAAAAATTGTCCCTCTGCTAGATGTGCAGCAGCTGCTAATGTTGTTTGCAAGGATGTTGACGTATTCGGAGCCAGGAATGTTGTCCCCAAACGATTTTTAAATATAGTATAATTGTTAGCATTATTATTATTATTTGCATGTATATTAAGCAACAATAAACTGAATTAATATTAATATCCTCTCTGAAAATCCACACTTTTCATTTCTTAATTAAATATTTATATGTTTCATTCCTCAATTCTTAATAACACTTAGATCTATGTTAATGAAATTATTATTATTATTATCATTTGTTTGTTTGTTTGTTTGTTTGTTTGTTTGTTTGTTTGTTTGTTAACTTTTCTGCATTATTGTGTTTTCCCCACTGCTTGCCTGTAATCTTTCTTTGACTTTATATTGTGTTTGTCCATAATGTAATTACTTGTATCTACACTGTGCTCTGTATGTAATTGGCCTTGCGGCTGTTGATTCGGCACATATATAATAAAGAATTGAATTATATTGAAGAATTGAATTACAGGATCCTTACTGGAGAGTAAATGATGGGTCAGGAAGCCCTCACGGTCTACTCTGTGATGAAATACTAGCGTTTGTATGATGGAAGTAAGTAAGGAGTACTAGGGAAATCCTTCCCGAATTTGAGTACCTCTGGAAATTAATTATTCAAATATGACATCTACATTATGCCTTCATCTTATACATCTCGTTTAAATAAAAAATAAAAAATGATATTGTAGGTCCAAGATTTAATTATTTTTTAATTTGTTCCATTACAAATTGCGGTATAAAAATCTGAGTGTTAAGTAATTCTATAAGCACAATAACAACACTCTCCCGGCCATTAGTTTCAGTGAAGATGTATCTCTTGTTGACGGTCATAATTTTTTATATTTCAACTCTACAGCATATGCTCTTCAATTGTGTTTCACAATTTTAATGAGAACAGACAGATCCGCGCAACAGTGAACGAGCTTCAATTTCCAAGCGCCCTTCGATGTCAGACTGACAAGTGGTTTAAATTACTTAATTAGGCAGTGCAACATTCAAAGTTATATAAAAAATTCCATATATTAAGATTACCGATGGATGAATCGATACTTAAATCGAGGTGTCTTCTAGGATATAACAACGTGTAGTCTGTTGAAAGAAATTTGACGTTTCGGAGGAACATATAGCCTTTATTTTCAAGGTTGAATAAATCGGGCAAGATACCAGCTAGAAAGCGGGTGACAAGCCGACATGCTTTCAAACTGTTATATTTCTCGACTTATTCGCCTAAAAATGCAGGCAATATTTTCCCCCGAAAAATTGGTTGACTTTCGACTGACTACTCCACGTTATATCCCAGGAGAAATTACTCTTCATAACCACCGCTGTGGGGGCCTTCAATCGTACAATATTTCAGTCAATGAGAATGGTGTGATATGCAGAAAACGTCAGTAGGTATATAGACCCTTATTTGGGTCTCCTTGCATTCAGACTTATACATACAGTAGATAGGAGTACAACCAGATTGGGGAAAGACTCCAAAGCTGATCTGATTATGGTAAGGTTATGGTAACAAGAAAAATGACTCTCTGTCCGAAATCGAGCTCCCGGTCCTCCAGCCCATTGTCCAATATCACTCTCTTTAATGACTAACCTATTACGGCTTATAGAGCTTCATATTGTGTTACAAAGCATCACATTCTATGAGATAAAATTACCTTTCCAAAGTCATGGAAAGTCTTCCAACAACTTTCGCTGTCATAAAACCTCTGGAATTGGTACAACTCCGTACCAAACCCGAATCCTTTGAGATATTCCTTATCTGAAATCTATATTATAGAGAACCAGCTGCTAAAATATTTTTATGCTGATACAGGCGATGCGGGCAACAGTACAGCACAACTGCCTTTCCCAGCAGCAACTTTCACAAGTTGAAGATTTTGTGAAAATCCAAGACTCTTGTTGCGAACATTCAAAGCTTTTATTTCGTGCGTTCAAAAAAGAAAAGAAATATTCTTGTTTCCTCCCGATTTACCCCGGTTTTATGCCTTCATCTTATCCTCTGCCCGTCTTTGCTCTGCTGGTCTCGAGTTACTAGGCAAATCTACTTTCGCGTCTCTTTTCTCAACTTTCTGCAGCCCAGAAGCTGTTCAAATTCCACGCATTCCGCAAACTAAAGCCCTTCTAACTTATTCCATCCATAAAACGCGGGATTTGAATGCAAAATCTTAAAATGATATAACAACAATGTGAAATCTGACATCATTGCTCTTTGTATAAAGATCTATGCTACCTTCAGATACGGTATACAAAGCTCGACATCAACCGAGGAAATCGAATACAGGTTACCACCTCCATTCATTGTTATAAAATAATCAAAGGCATTATAGGAATAATAATTTAAAGCCAAGAGAAGAGATGAAAGAAAGAAAAATGAAAAATCGAAAAATGAGAAGAGAATGAATTAAAAGTCAGAGGAAAATAGGAATGTACGGATGCTGAAGAAAGAGAAACAAAGAAACTAGAATGATAATGGATGGAAATAAAGAGATAGAGAAGATAAAACTGAATGTGAAGGAGAGAGTAGATAAAAATGAGTGGGAAAAAATAAATAAAGAAAGAAAGAAGTCAGGAAAACAGGAAGCGATAAAAGACACAAAATAAACGAAGTAAATGAGAGAGTAGAGACTGGGGTTCCCACATTGTATTTATTTTCAAAACGAATCTTTTTCATTTTTCCTTAAAGTACATGGGTATTTTCTAAAAAAAAAAAAGTGGTCATGATAAATTTAATAAAAACAAGAAATTAGTAATAAATTACATACTAGACATTGATAAATTTAAACACACAAAATTGAGCTCAAAATTATTAATTTAGAAACATGGCACTTCAAAAATTCATACGAAAATAAAATGTGGGTCTTTCTGTGCGAAAGCCTTCCCAGATTCACCTGAATATTTGTCAGATCTATGAACCTGTTCCAGAAACATTTTTTCTTTCGATATTTGGGGATAGAACTCTGAATAAGAGAAATCTTTAAAGTTGTTCCTCGTGTTGGTTAAGGATTTCGCTGTTTTTATTTTCAGTTTGATTTTCCTCTGACCAAAACATATTTATTAAAGGTAAACCTGCTCAAAAGGGGTATTAGATCCTGGCAGTGACAAACAAAAACTAATTAGATATGTAATGTTAAGAGCATTTATGCTGTTCTTTGTAGAATGAGTCAATATTTCACAACACTTTTCAGTAATATTTTCGTTATATTTTATTCCACACTTTCAATTTGCTTTCACAATATTTTTGTGCACATGACAACTCATCAAACAAGTCATCTTCATTCAGTGACATATCAGGAACAAACATTTTCATGAAAACATAGTTAACTTATATGCTGTTCCAAGTCAACTTTTCCTTTAAATTTATCCAATCCATAGGCTGAAGAGGGATAAGAAACGGCGAACACGGTTCATAAATATATTCTATACAGGTAACATAGAATTCTTTCGCATAGTTATTAAACTTTTCGATGGTTATATGTCCTTCTTTTTCTAGTTCTTGCAGCTGATCTCTCACAGCAAATATAAGAAATCTCTCTGTCTTCCTACAGTTTAACTTATCTAACAGACTGATAATTTCATTCTTCACTTAAATTATTAGGGCATCTTGCTTTTCAATACATTTGATGGTATGGGAAAATGTTTTTAATTAGTTGACAGGGAAATGTAAGAGGGTGAATGAAAGTGGATTTTCAAAGACGTTCTGAAAGCTGACTGGACACTTCTCAAGGGAAAGGACATAAGATCTTAATGCAGGGAAAATATCAATAATTCTATGTACTGCTGGTAAGAGGGAGGGCCATCTTTCCTTCCAATGATCCAAAACAGTTTTATACTCTGTTTCGATAAATTCGCAAAATGATTTCATTTCCTCAACTCGTACAGAATAAATGTGAAAATGCTGGTAAATCTTTTTAATTTTCCGCAGCAGTCAGCACCGCACTGTGATTCACATGTGCAGGACAACCAACACCAATCAAGTTGTTTGATGTTTTTCCTTGCAGTTTGTAGTAGTTTGCAGCTCTTCTTACCACCAAATTTCGAATCTGTTGATACTGCAATAGCTTTCTCAAGGAGATCTAATTTCTGTAATACTTCTAATACATAAGGAAGCAGCAGATCTGAAGTTTCGCCACCGAAATTAACTAATTCCAGTACCTTGACAATCATAAAGTTTTCTGTGCGAAAATATCTAACAATCAGGGGCACTAAATTTTCGTCCAGGTGGTCAGATGAGTGAATCAATATAGAAACGAAGCGAGCTCTTTTAGCTCTTGAAGAAACTGTTTTGTTGCAAATGGCGCAATAACATTGGTGACTGTTGTTCTGCATGTAAATTTATCGTTGAAATTTTCCTCACGATAGTGATTGTGAAGTCCATGGATCTGAAGCTATGGTTATGCACTGCAGTATGATATGCAAAGTTTGCTTTCTGTGCTGCTATCGATAGCTGCTTTTCCATTTCACTAATATTCTTCATAATTAAGTAGTTACTTACCCTGTTACTGGAAGCTTTGTTCTGAAGAACCAGTTTATGTTCCTGTTTGTTTTCAAGTGATTGACGACATCCGACTGACTATCATGTGCGCTGCAAAGTTTCGCGTTGCATAATGTGCATTCAACATTCTCATTCACACCTTTAATAAACGGATATTCGCTCTTAATACTGTCATTGATTCTGCACTTGCGTTTTGCCATCATTACATGGATGAAACCGATAAATTCCCACAGGCTCTCACAACACAACGTAACGGTCGACAAAGAATGCAGACAACGATACAAACGGAACTTCCGTTAAGGAATCAAATCAAAATACTACCAACATAAAACAGAAAAAACACATTGCCAACAGAAAAAATAATAATTTGTGAAATCGTTTTTCGTGGATTAGTCACTAGGAGTGTTAACATCGTTATAGAAATGCCAATTGCAGAGAATATAGTCCATTACCGAGCGATTATAGATAGAAATTAATGTTATAGAAGAGCATTTAAAAAGCAAAACATTTGCAATAAATCCGGGACAGCGGGACATTATATGAGAAACGGGATTTTCTGGGTAAAACAGGACGAATGGGAACCATAGAAGAGATGAAAACCCAGAAAAGAATATAAACAGTAAAAGAAGAGACGCCCGCGGTCAGTGCCCAATATCCCTTTAAATCAGTGTCAGTTGCGAAACTGGAGTCCGTACTTCGAAAAAAGACGAAGATACAATTCTCACGTTTTCTTCGCATCGAGAGCAGAGATTGAACACGTAATGGGCTGCGAGGATTGTGTCGGTCACTCCCTATACTCCGGGGAAGAAAGCCACGGGTACCAACTGGACTGAAACTGAGCGTGCCTCAGAATCAATCTGGCAACAGTGGGAATGAGAGAAACTACTGATCCAGTCCGTGAGCCTGACGTGATCATCCAGCCTGTTTCCAGCCCTTTATTGTCTCAGATATCTCAGCTTACTATTGGTAGTGCCGGTCTTTCGTAGACAGAACACTGACAAGGGTGTTGTAAGTGTAAAGGGATGTTGGGAGGTAGGGAAATATCCCCGTTTACTAAGATTCGTAGCACACAGCCGTGCCCGCTACCATCAGACAATGAATGGAGGCTTCTTTACGCCCAGCCTCAGAGATCTAACTACAAGAGATACGTCATAGCAAACAGAGAAGTTTGCTGAGTCGCAAGGGAAATGCGACTGACTGCACACCTTCTGGTTCCGTGACTCATTAGAAAAATGAGTATCTTCACACGGACCGCAGTTTCCGTCGGCTGAGGAACAGCACCCTATGAATAATTACATTCGCAGAGAAGCAAAGTGATTTATAATCATTAAAAGCGACGTGTAAATTACAAGAAGTGATTAATTAAATACTAAAATAAATTTATTTATAAAACATCACTGACATTATCAATTATAATAGATTATGTCATTCTTTCTCTAGCAGAACTATATCTTAAAGTATTACTATAATTATTAATAAAACACTTTTACAAAATATTAAACCATGTAATATTTTATAACAAATATATGAAAAACAGGATGTTAAGGAGGCGCTGGCTATGAAATATAAATATCTGCATGATTCCCCTCAGTTGTAACTGATGAATTTCTAGTGCCTTAAAAAGTCGCCGTTTCATTCTCCTCTATCCATCCAGTCATGAATTATACCGCAATTCGATGCGTTTGCAACTGTTACGATGTCGCGAAGTGACAGGGATAACTGCCTAAATCCAAGGAGCAACGTCCTTACGAACGTTATGATTCTTCAGCTGATCAAGAAATTCCCTGTGTAAAATTTTAGGTTTTCACGGCGGTGACTATGAAGCAAGCCGTCTTCTGGGATGTGGCGCCGTGTAGAAATTGTGTTAACCGACGTTTCGGAGGAACGTATCGCTTCTATCTTCATGGTAGAAGACAAGAAGAAATCCGCGAGCGAACAAGTAGAGCAGGTGTAACAGAGTCCAGTCGAGTAAACACAGCTGTATAATAGAAGGTGAGAAGAGAGAGGCTACATAAGGAAATAGTAGAAAGGGGAAGCGGAAGGGTCTGGTCGAATAGCCAGCAGGGAAGGGGCCAGAGTGCCGGTCACGGTAGCCGAGCGGTCTAAGGCATGTACTGTCTTCGCTCGCTTGGAAACCGGGATCGTGGGTTCGAATTCCACTCAGGGCATGGGTGTTTAGTTTGTGTGTGTGCATTTTTCTGTGTTTGTGTACAGGTAGAGGCCTTGCGACGAGCTGATCACCAGCCCAAGGAGTCCTTCCGAATGTGTAAGATCCAGAAAAACCGAAGTGAACTGAGAAGTTCATGAAGGGAGGCCTAGGACCATTGGGGCTGTAGTGCCAAGGAAAAAAAAAGGGGGCCAGAGCTGGTATATAGTATGTGTTAGGGGGAGAGAAAGGAAGGTTAAATGGAGGTCATTAACCATGTAGCTTGGGGGCTGCGATGGACCTGAGTGGCCTACAGGTTCTGGCGTATTTCGGAGGTTACTTGAGGCAACAGATGAGAGACTTCCATGACTTGCTGAGACAAAACCCCACCTCTCTGTTCATACTGTCGTCATGGAGTTCGATCTCAATGGCCTCCCTAAATGATGCAATCCATATAATGGGTCCTTGTAGCGAGGATGTAGGTATTCTGAAGCTGAAAGCGGTGTCCCAAATTCCCTGTCTGTTACGGGACCTCGTGGTCCATTTTCACGTACGTGCACACAGATCCACCATTGGACTCTACCTTGACACATTTGTATACAGTTATTAGACTCGCAGCCTATTTTAGATTAACGTTTCTATTTTATTGCAACGATTTTAGCGACTTTAGACTGTTTTGGATTGGTAATTGGAGTTGCTGAGCTCTTTTAACACACGACTCATTACTACAATTTACAGATCACTGCCATACACAGACTAGCGTTTTCAGTCCGCAAAGTCTCCAAAAGCCTTTGCTTGGTAACTGCTTCCAACGACGGAAATATCTCTTTTCTGTGTTCCTGAAGTAGCCCCGGTCTCACCTAACTTTTGTCTAAAATGTGTAGGAACATGTTCTTTAAAATGATTAGTTTGAAATCTCAGGCAATACTTGAGTTAACTAATCATTATCAATTTTTTCAAGCCCTTAGCTAATCGAGTGAGATAAAGTAAAGGTAAAGCTATCCTTGTAACAGGCCGTGGAGGACCACAGGGTTGTGAGACGTTGAGGGTCTCACATTATTTAGACAATCGCCTCAAAGATGGCGGTAAGTTTGTCAGCCTTACGCGTCGGCCGCACTTTACTCCCCAGGAAATTATTTAATTAATTCCTGGTACTCGTTTCTGTTATAGGCTGAGTCGACCCCAGGACCAGGACCCACGATTAGGTCAATCGAAAAAAATTCAGTGATCTCATCGGGACTTCAACCCGCTACCTTCCGGCTTGTATGTTCATGCGCAGAAGCTTAGCTCTAAACCTCAATTTCCATGTCGCTCCTCTTTGGTTTGAACTAGCATTACCATGTCGCTTGTAGTCTAGTTCCCGGTCTTACTGGAATTAAAAAGACATCGGAATCACAATAAGTTACCAAGTGGAAACTGCAAATCGAAAATTTGCTCGAAATTTGAAAATACTCCGGTTAGGTTTTCGTTACTTTATCTCGTGTTTATTTCCGGGATATACGAACATCTATCAGGACTACATATTTATTTTATTCATAAGACATGGTAAATACGGCAGAGATTATTCATTTAATCAGTGACTTAATTAGTGTGCCAGCACGTGGCTCTTACTCAGATATCACGCCATGATCATATTCTCGCAGCAAAAGCCAAGCGTGAGTATAAAGAAAAGTCATATTTCTTGAATATTTTCCAGCGTTTGATGACGTCGGAGTTATAAAACTGAACTGAATTCAACATAAAACAAGGTTTGTTGCCGTCGTGTTTCGAGACTTTCGGTTCCAGCCTGGTGCGTCCCCAGACGCGCAGGCGCCATGGTGCCGGACTGGGCATCAGCTATTCAGTTGGCAAGAATTGTGCACAGAAAATAAAGTACGTAGCAATATTTCACGTGCGGTTAAGAATAGACTAATTTACAGAAATTTCCATTAACTGATCTCAGTGGAGGAGAGACCTCTAGCAGTTGATCGTTGCTCAGCCGGCCAAGAAATTCCCCGGCATCTATGATACCCGGAAATTCATTACAGCGATCGCAAAAGTCCGCCATGAAGAGAGCCTTTTGGTCTTTTTTCTTTCTCCAAGTTTCTTCTTATTTTTGATTTCATTTTTCATCTTATTCTTCACCTCGTCATCCTCCTCCTTATATTTCTTCAGTCTTTTATCTCTTCCTCCTTCTACCACCTCTCTCTTTCATTTTCTCCTTCGTGTCTTTCTTATCTCCCACATCCGTTTTAAATTTCTTGCCTCTTTATTCTTCTCCCATTTTTCTTCTTCTCCTCTCGCTTCGCCTCCTCTTCCTCCTCACTTCTTCTCCCTTTCTTCTCCTCTTCCTTCATTTCTTTTGTCTTCTTTCTCTGTTTCTCCCCTTCTTATCCTGCTCATTCGATTCTTACTTCTCCTCCCTCTTGGTTTCCTTCTTTTCCTCGTCCTTCTTGTTTATCTCTTTTCTTCTTCTCTTCCTTTTGTTTTGTCTATTTTCTTCTGCTTCTGTTCACCCGTTTTTTCATTATTCTTCTCATTTCTTATCATTTTCATCTGCTCCTCTTCATTTCTTTCTTTCTTTTCCTCATCTTCCTTGTTAAGTATCCCGCTAATTCCACTGCCACCAGAAGAAAGCAACACATCAACTGTGAAACGTTATTAGCAACGAAAGTGGTTTAACAAGTAATTTATGTTTTCGAAATTTACATTGTTATCATGAACGTTCAGTCTCTCACACTAGAAGCAGAAATCTTGATTCTTAGGTACATTCTTGATCCACATTCCATATTAATCTGAAAGTAATGAGTAACTCATGCATCATTTACTGCAATTAAACGTAAGTTTAAAAAAGATTTCACCTGTAGCCATGTTACTTCATATTCGGCAAAAGTACTTCTTCTCTATCTGCCTGTCTATTGTAACCGTTTTTCTTCGGTTCTGCTAGCTCCGGTAGAGCAATTCGATTCCTTTCAGGGCGTGTTGATTGGCCACGACTTGGGTGATTAGTGGGGCTTTAGGCGTAGGGAAGTCACCACAACACCAATTAACTGTAAGGAGTCTTTATTAAATTTGCACTAATTAAATAGAAACGGCCCGTATTGGTACCCTTCACAGATTCGTGGATGTAGGCTTCCTTACTGTTCTGGGACGCACACTTAATAGTCACCACAGGGCGTGTTTACGGGGTCAGCACACGTGTACCCCCGGTGAATGTAACTTTCAAAAGTCCTCCTTTGCCAAGCACCCTCTGAATGGTAAATACTTGCCCTGGTTACTCAAAATTCGGGCAAAGGACCTCCCACTTCAGACGATGATTGGCTGGACCGGGCAGACTGGGAGGTTGCTTATCATTCTCCTCCAATTAGGAAGCGAATCTCCACTAGTGTACAGTTTAGGGGTGAACTTTTCCACCTGCTGCGTGGCTGTCAAACTGAGATTTTGGGTTAGCAGGAAACGACGCTGCTAAATTTATGACTCCCCCTGTCAAGTTTAGAATTTCTAAAGAACTCGGCCTTGTTACGCATTAATTAACTGATTTACGAAAGGGCAGCTGGCTTTTAAGCTTGACCCAAGCCACTTGCTGCATGTCTCAAGGGGGGAAAATTCCAAATTGTGAGGCGAAAGTGAGGAATTTCACAAACCCTAACCATACACAAACATCAACTGACCTTCCCATAAACTGGACAGTTACACTATCTGTCTGTCTCTCTATCCATCCACCTACCTACCTACCTACCTACCTATACATCCATGTCTTGAGTGGGATTCGAACAGACGTTCGCAAAGTATTGTGACGTGTTGACCCCTACCTCCCCAGCTGCACGTAGCAGTTACGTAGCGCTCGCGTAATAGGCGAGTAATCACCCCGCAACTCTCCCCGCGGTGACGTCACGAGCGGCGCCGAGCGAAGCCGAAGTGAGCCGAAGTTAGCCGAGTCCTAGCATCCTGGTCGCTATGCAAAGCGAGTCAACAGCGATGACGTCACCAAGGGCAGCACGGGTAAACATGATTGCGAGAGACGACGGTGGTAACAGCGGTTACTACCGCTAGCGTTACTAGCAACACAGCGCCAGGCAACAAGGGTGCTTATTACGTGGCCGTTTTCTGTATTGTCCGATCGAGGCTACAAGAGGAGCAGCGAAGGCTATTCACAGTTAGTCCTGGAGCTACCTCCGAGTCAGTCCTCGAGCTACCTCCGAGTTAGTTCCGAGTTAGCCAGCAACCAGTCAGTTGTATTGTGGCATTTGGAGTGTACTAATTGTGATACTGCAGATAGCAGTAATCGTAAATCTGTAATTTGGGTGATTGTAAGTGCGAATGTGAAATAAAATTCGCTATATCAAATACGGCGTGAAGTTATTTGTCGCGTTATACGCCCAATACGCGACAGTATTGTCTTAACAAGAGTTAACAAAACCAACATACGAGTAGTATTCTAGGAAATATGACCACACAAAATTTTGCCACATTAAAATTGAACCATCTTCACGTCACATATTCTAGTTGCCACAATAGTAATATTATGTATGATAGGGAATTAAGAATTACGAGTAGAAAACAAAGGCGACGCTGTGGTTTGCTGAATACGACCCTTCATACAAATAGGACAATTGTTCCAAATGTCATTACGGGAGAGGACACAGACATGGTATCAACAGCTAAAATTTTCCTCCATTAAATAAATTATATATACATAAAATTACCGAATGATATGGCGATTACATAGAAATCTTTATTTCATATTCAGGAGATCCAAATTTATAATCTTGGGTCACAAACCGGCTAAAGCGATGGAGGTCCCTATGTAAAATGCAAGGATATTACCACTAATTGGACCAGGCAGTCTCTCTTCCACATGAGTTCATTTCGTTCTCATTACCTATCATTCGACGCTACACTATCTAAGTTATTTAAAACTTCGCTAAACACAAAATAAATAAGAATAGAGAAAGTACGGCCAGAAGAAGAGTTTTCTTAACGCTAGCGTTAGGTACTGAAATACTAATCAAGTCTGTAAGATGAGCGATAGGTCGAAGTGCTTTCAGTTACTACCTTCCGTCTCTTATCACCTCTAGAGAATTCAATTAACTTAATCGAGGTTCCTCATTGAATTTCGTCAATTAGGAAAGGGGGGCAAAGCCGTAAAAGGGTTAAAGCTAGTTACTTTACCCTTCAAGGTGTGACGTCTTGAAATTCCGGTTCACGAGAGCGCTTTCTTTCGTTCTCTTCAGAGGAAATAATTTGCTGTAAACTTTTGAACTTCCTTAACCTTTCATATTCCTTGTGCGTGTGACTTTATTTTGGAAAGATTGCTGTTGAGATTATGCCTCATCTTAAAAATAATTCGAACTAAATCAACTATTATAGAATTATAGTTAGACTTACTTACTTACTTACTCTAGGAGCTGAGCCCTTCTATAGGAGTCGCCAATTCTGAAGCTACTCAAGAATTTCCCAGAATGTTATGAAAACCCAAGGTTCGTTACCGTGTTCACAAGAGCCCTCCAATGGTCCTTATCTTGAACCAGATCAATCCAATCCATAACATCCTATTTTATCTCTCTAATATCCATTTTAATACTGTCCACTCACCTACGTCTTGGTCTTCCCAGTGGTCTCTTTCCTTCTGGCTTTCCCACTAATATCCTATATGCAATCCTCGTCTCCACCGTTCGTGCTACATGCCCTGCCCCCCTCATCCTCCTTGACTTGATCATTCTAATTATATTTGGAGAAGAGTATAAATTATGGAGCTCCTCATTATGCAGTTTTCTCCAACCTCCTGTCACGTCATCCTTCTTTGGTCCAAATATTCTCCTCACCACCCTGTTCTCAAACACCCTCAGTCTATGTTCCTCCCTTAATGTCAAAGACAAAGTTTCACACGCATACAGAACCACAGGCAAAATTATACTATAGGCAGACAAAGTCAGAATGGCTGTCAAGTTACTCTCTAGGTTGCGGGTTGGATGACAGAAGTAACGCGGTTCCGTGCCCGCGAGTGGAAGATATGGTTCCCGTTGTAATATTTTGAGGGGGGCGGGTGCCGGGAACAAGCCAGCCTCCTATGCAATGGGTTTTGTGGGTAGGAAATTTGGGGGTGTAACTAACCACTCTCCACCATGAAATTTACCTTAACCTTGCGTTACAAGAGCTATTTTGGATATTGAAGATAAAGCTATTTGTATATTTAACTAGAAAACCGGGATTAACGGCCGTGGGGAACCGTTGCGCTGAACATGTGACACCATCTATCGGCTAAAGTCGGCAATAACTTCGCCGAAAATAGGGCGGTCACTTGGTCGGTATAGTTGGCTTGAGGACTAAAGCCACGTAGTTTAAAAATTGTTTAAAAATTATTCATTTTAGTCTATTGCAGTCTGTCCATTAACCGACCAGCCCTGTAGCTGCGAGCCCTCTCTGGGTTCTTAAGCAAATCAAGTGTAGAGCGAGGGATTACATTTTTCTTCGCTTTGGTTTGTTGTCTGTGGAGAAAAGGGACTAGAGGAGTGGATACGCGCAAAGTGTGTTGCACGTACAGGGAATGTAGACCTTCAGATTCTCATGACGAGCCCGCGGGCAGCCTTCGTAACGAGGGTAAGGCTCTTCCGTTTCCAGAGCTGTCATGAGCTGACCGCATGCAGCGCTGCGACAACTTGCAGTCAGAGGGCCAGCTGCAGCTCGTTCTCGGTACAGCTGTACTCTTTGCAGCTGCAGGGAAGCTGCTTGTCCTTATGTGGGTATTATCGGTGAGTTCACCACTCACGTACCAGAGACATCTTGGGGTCGCTTGCAGTGGGTACAATTGTGACCAAAAGTTTTATTCTTAACCACACTGTTCAAGTCAAAGGTTAAATGATACGTGTATTTTCATATGAACTGGAAATGAAGAGACTGTCAGGTTCTCTTAGCTGCCGTTAAAATATCTGTTTATAAAAACTGAGCGAAACTACGAAATCTCTCAATAAAAATAACCGATCTCTTGGCTGAAATTCGAAGGTGGAGCCTCACGAACACTGACAGTAATAACGTCAGAGAATAATTCGCCTCAGTGGATAACATTCATACTTCTTATTCAGGAGGTACAGGATTGAAATCTCGACCTGTACTGCTACCATCCATACTGAATGGTTTCCATCAGCGTCTCCAGCCAAATGCCTTGATGATACCGCATATTAGGCCATGAACATTTTCTTCCATATACATTTCAACACACTAATCCTCGTCTCAGTCTTCGCTTACGGCCCAAGTTCCTGACAGCACCATGAAGTGCACAACAAATATGGATTATGTAACGGTGCTAAGCAATATATCACATAGGTATGTGGTGCTCTGGGTGTTACAAAGAATTAAGGTTTCTATGTATTTTTTGTGGCTGTTCAGGAAAAGGAGTAAAACGTTGTGTGACGTCAGGCGCCAACAAGACGTGGCAGGAGACAAGACACATCGTCTGTAACGTAGATATAGCCGTGCTTACGTTTAGATATGATATTCCACCATTGAGTGAGGTGAACAGAAACGCCACACACTTCATGGCCATTCAAAGAAACATACGCCATTTTACTTTTGAGGGACTGGAGGATGAGAGAAGTATTTATTATTCTTTATCTCGTATCCAGGTGTTCGATTCCCTTACTGTATGAACACATGTTTCAGTGTCCATAACGAAAACTTTAGATTTCAATAATGCCGAGAGAAACCACCAGAAAATTAAGGGTGAGAAGAAAAGAGAAATAAGAATGAAGAGCTACGAAAGAAAGAACATGAAATGAAGGAACAGGAGAAAACAGTGAAGAAGTTGACGGTAGAAAAGAATAAAGAGTAGACGATACCGAACACTGGGGAAAAGTAGAAGAAACCAGGAGAGAAGGGAAACGGAAAGTAGAGTAAAACAGATATTAAAAAGAAGAGAAAAAGGGAAATTACTACTACTACTACTACTACTACTACTACTACTACTACTACTACTACTACTACTACTACTATTACTACCACCACCATTACTACCACTACTACTACTTACTACTACTACTACTACTACTAATAATAAAAATAATAATAAGTTTAATACTAAGGGAAGACGAAAAAACAAAACTAAGCTTTCGATAATATTTTACAGAAAATTATCACTCTCTAACATTTGTCCTGTTCCTCATTACCTGTGTCAACACAGAGCGTTTGACATGGAACTTTAGACACGAGATCGCACCTGAGACGCCTTTAAGCTGTGAATTAAATTTTCTTCAGAAAAAAAGAGAAAGTTTGATTGCAAAAAAAAAGTAAAAGTAATTTTAAAGGAAAATGTAATAAATCTGCGATTGTTTACGGAGAACAAAAACCTTAGTTCGTCGACTTTGCTTCTATAACTCGTCTGGAGAGCTGTAACACAATTTAATATATTCCAGCAAACAGGGCGTGGCCTTTTCTGACCTTTCGTGTTCAGTCTCTATCAGCTGGTTAGCGGATCCTAATGTACAAGTATCAAAGTGATTAGGAACAGCAGAGAAGCTTTCCTAGACACTTTCATCTGGAAAAGGAATGACAGAAAAAATTCAATATTCATGATTAAAAATATATTTTTATCAATTTTCTAAACAAATACAACGACGTAAAAAAGGCCTACTTGTTCCTACCTGCAATTTTTGTAGAAACAAGTAAATTATGAAATTACTCTAATCTAATCTCTCGACTCAAGAACCTACACAAGGAACTATCCACAAAACATCAAACTCCGTGGTCTGTAGTCCGCAAGCAAACCATACGGACCGAGCGACCGCCACTTGTCGGCAAAGTTAGTGCAAATTTAGCGGATAGAGGGTGTTGTGTGGTCAGCACAACGGATCCCTACGGCCCTTAATTTCGGTTTTATAGACCGAGGAACTATCCACACTGAGTTTAAATGCAGCCTCCATATCCAACCCTAATCAGTAGAATCCTTATCGGAAAGCTGATAATCACTCAGCTTATAAAGAATTCACAGCCTTTTATTGAATCTAAAAGTTTATTACCGTATTCGCAAGCGTCGGCTCTTGGCCTCTGTACAGAGCTAGAGGAATCCGGTGCATGGCGTAGCATCAGTAGCAGTTATAACTATATTTATATTTTCGACATTTTGGTGACTGTTGAAACCGAAAACTTTCGCATTTGACGCTAATTCTCAGGTGATACAACCGCACTTCGGCTGTCACTTCTCGCAACCGTTGTTCACCACTTCTCGTGACGGTCCCCTATCTATCTTTATATTTATTTATTTGCCCGCTTCGGTAGAACAATTTTGACTCTTCTCAGGGTTGTGCCACGGTAATAACTGGGGCGACAAGGAGACTACACATTTAAAGCTAGTCCACTGATAGAAATAAAATACTCTATTTCTGCTTAATCACAATATTGTTTAATTCAAAAGCAAACACTATATCTTTATTGGCAAGTAGGGAGTAATGTGCCCCTTTATTATTACCAAAGATTAATCGAACCAAATAAATACTGAATTTAGATAAACTTGGAGAGAGCAGGTAAATGACGTCTGCCTCTGGTGAATTCAAAATGCCAAGTCCTTCTGCCCACTCTATTCTGCGGGAGCGTCACTTCATCCACTGTCTAGGATTTGAACCGACGGCCTTTCTCCCAGACAAGAATAGTTTCTAATGGCTGATTTTAACTGCCAATTCATCATACCATCAGTACAAGACAATCACATTACTAACTTTGAGAATAAAGAGGTCCAAAGATATTGAATCCGGGACCCTACATGTGAAAGCGCTTATTTCTTAGTTTAGGGTCTAATTACACCCTTCCGAAGACACTTTAATAACAGCTACCCTATTAGCAAAACAACATTTACATGTTCTGCAACTACAGACATGTCCTTTCATAATGGGCCTCGACCCTTTATCGGTCACCCAAGCTCCAGGTAACAAAACAATTTCCTGTCTAAACGCGAAAAGCATGTCATAACTTCTTAATGGATGGGTCTCCCTAATAAATCAGTCACTCTATTGAAATGACTAAAGTGGGACATAGTGTCCATTAAAGAGTATTAAAAGGTTTGGACGGTTACAGTGACAGTCCATTAAAACAAACTAAATATTTCTGTTGCTCAGTATTCTTATAATTTTTATTAATTTTAAGCTTTTATTATTATGGGTTTGCTTTGTTTTCACTGGGTATCCTCTTCTCTGACAATCGACAGCTCCGAAAACGACCCAGTTTAATTTTAAATTTAAAATACCTTCATTAAATCTGATCACCTTTCTATTGAAATCTTCTCCAGAGATATGGCCGCAACGCACAGAGATCTGGAGGCTAAAAGTAAAACCACGAGGAACACCGGTCAAGACAGCCGCTTTAATGGACGGAAATCGAGGCTGCAGTCTACAAAATTTGAAACAGGAACAACAAAATATTCTGTTCGACGTTTGGGGAAATTGTAGCTCGTTAAACCACAGTGGCCACTGCAATGTAAATATTCAGACTTTGTGTTCGGAATCCATCGTCACGGTTCCGACAGTTCAATTATAAATGAGATGTATATTCGGACTCACCAATGGTGCGTCAGCGTTGCCTGCGAGCCATTTTATTAGTATACCTCGAATTAGGCTTTTAGTTTGAAAATTATTTGAAAGTTTGGGCTAGTGGATCTTAATCTGACCAAAGACTGAGCCAAGTCTAGCATTATTTTCTTAAATTTCTTATGAGATTTGAAACTATCGTATGTCCGTTGTGATTCAGACACATAAGTGATAGATATGGAAGGAAAAATCTCTGTGGCCTCTAGTCCGCAAGCGAACTATACCGACCGAGCAATCGCCGCTTGTCGGCGAATTTAATGCCAACTTTTTACTGAGAGTGGGTGTCGAGTAGTCAGCGCAACGGATCCCCACTACCATCACTCTCGATTTTCTAGACCGGAGCCACTATTCCCTTGAAATAGCTCCTCAATTATCCTCACGAGGCTGAGTGGACCTCGTTCCAGACCCAGCACTTCTCAAGAAAATCTTTAAGCACTGGGAGTCGAACCCGGGACCTCTGGAACTGTAGCCAGGAACTCTGACCACGAGACCACAGAGTCGGTCTAAATTATAACATTGGGATGGATATTTATATATTAATTTACAGGACGTTATGGAAAGGAATAATAGCCTACTTTCCTTTCACTATATTTTGCATATTCGCCATGACATGGGTAGCAGGCTAAAAATGAAGTTTACTGTGTCATTTATACAGTGCTCGTGACTGAGTGAAATAGTGATTTTCCTTAGAGTTTCTAATAAATAAAACCAGACTTCCTGTGCACAATATCTGCAAACCAGTTTCAGTTAATCATTATTGGTTGCCTACTTTCGTTGTTTTCAAAGAATAAATTCTGGGAAGAACTAATCTACAACTTTCTTTTCATACCATGTGACATCACAGAAAACGACGCGTCCAACAGGTCTTCTATTGTTGCATGTGTATTCGTTGCCGCAGTAACGTTTTTGCTGAGCCGTCTCATAGCAACGATAGGGTAATGCGAATGGAAGGACACAGACTGATCGGAGGGATATATAAAGAAAGCCGTTGAAATGGGATCAGGTGCCATGATATATATCGCAAATTTCATAAAGATTTATACATGCACTGGAAGGCTGATTGTGGGGATACACAGGCACAGAGACAGCGTGGTGATCTCATAAGCTCTCTTTTAATTTTCAAAATATAAATAGACTAAAATAAAGGGAGGCTTATTAGATCACTTTGCTTCCTCTCTGTGTATCCGTTTGTGTCTCTCCATTTTGTATCCTGTGTCTGCCCATCTGTCTGTGTAGCCAATCCTAATATTTTAGGCTTAAGAGGGTTATGGAATCACTTTGCGTTCTGTGTCTGTGTTCCCCCATTTGTTTTCGTTTTATGTAGTTTCATGTTCTATCAAAGGAAAGCAGGCGATTAGTTCTTCCCAGAACTTCTTGTTTTACATCACGCCATAATTTAGTGTAAACGTACGTCGTTACCATGGCTACGGTAAAATATGCGACGCGAACCTTCCCGGTTTCTTCACGAACCCACTGTCGTGTAGTTACCATGGTTCAATAAAACACGCAAAGGTTACGTATTCATTGTGGTCACGATGACATTACTTATGACGAATATAATAAGAAATAATTTTACTTGTACTCGAAACAATGATGCGTGAAGCTGCAAAATTAACGAGTTTCTTGTGAACTCTCCAAGAGAACAATGTTTTGTCTCTACCAAGTTTCACTACTGTTTGTCGTTTGGGAAAGACAGACTGGTACAGAGAGGCCCTTCCTATTATATACATGAGTAAGATCAGTAATGCTTCCTGTAATAAGATATACACACGTATACTTACATGGCGTCCAAGTGCAAGAATCCAAACATTCTCATTCTAATTACGTGAAATATTGGACTAGCATTTTACTTACATAACAGTTTCAATTTCGACAGAATTTGTGACGTGAAGGCTAGGCGAGAGACAAGGCACATACACAGCAATCGAGGCGAGCCAGGAATTGAGTAATGACTATCGCAGCAATTATCATCCAATCACATTTAATTCTACATTGGTTAAGCGGTGCGAAAATCCATCGTCCGCTTTAACACCGAAAGCTTTGCATTTTGTCCGCAAAATATTTATGGATTTATTACGATTCTTAGAATAAACAGCATCCAATTACTGGTCCTTGCAATTGAGAAGCTGGGTATTATCTCTAGAGTACGAAATGAAATGATAAATGTATTTATTACAAGAGGGCACGCGGTAGCGTCGTTCGTTGAGGCACTACGCTACAAGCCAGAAGGCTGCTGGTTCGATTCGGGATGTGTTCATTGGATTTTCCAATTGACCTATCCTTCCAGCAGCACTATGGCCCTGGGGTCGACTCATCCTCCAGTAGAAATGAGTACCAGGAACCTTGCCGGGGGTAAAACGCAGCCAGCGCCTAAGGCTGATAGCCTCAGCGCCATCTGTGAGCCGATTGTCTAGAAAATGTGGAAGCCCCGACGTCTCACAACCTTATGGACACCCAAGGCCTCTAACAGGGATAGCTTTACCTTCTATATATTTTACAATTACTTCCTACTTCAAAGGGTTAAATAGATTCCCTAACTATGTTACGGAGTAATAAATATGGAATGTAATTATGTGAAGTTTCCCTCAAAGTTTTTTGTTTCTCGTCGCGTACCAGTAGTTCTGGTTCGCCAAGGAGCACAAATGGTTGGTTGTCCAAAGGGTTATTAAAAATGTTAAAAGTGTAGGTTATATGGCTTCCTTTTCTGAGCAGTCTGTCTGTTCACAGTTCACTTCATAACAATGGATAACCTATTTGAAAGGCCTACTTAATAACCACATTTTATTCAGCGACAAACACTGAAACAGAGAAATGGGAATAACCATTCAGAGATTCTGTGGTGTTTCAATGTACGAGTACAAGTTAATCAACTCCCAAATTTACACGAAAAATCTTGGCATGTTCGTGTGCAGTTCTGCCTATTTTACCTGTTTATTTTTACTTACTTACTTACTTACTGAGAAACATAAGGGGAAAATAATTGTTAGTTGTTGAATGAGCACATTCCGAAAGGTTCTGACAATGGTATATAACACACAGAATAACGGGGTTTGGGTGATTTCCCATCGTCCGGTATTCAAGAACATAAGAAACACGACGTTTCGGAAACTGGATCTGTTTCCGTCCTCTGAATCTAGCTAATCTGAAACATTGATTGAGATTAGCTATCCCTAAAGAGCCCAACAGAGTGCTTCCTCCTCACCTGACGACGGAAACAGATGCAGTTTTCGAAACGTCGTGTTTTCTATTTTCTAGAATACCGGACGATGGAAAACCCCAAAACCGAGTAATTCTGTGTCTACTCGTAGTTGTTGAATCCTTAATTATTTTGAATGCTCTATATTATGCACGCGGTATGAAAAGAAAAATTATATTTATGTACAAATTAGATTAAGTGTAATTTATTCAGTGATTTTAAATTTAGTGAGGAAATAAATTTAATTTTTACGATTCTGAAGCAAAATGTCATATGCAAAGAACACATCAAATAAGCTTGAAAATTCGTTTTTGGGATTTTGGGTTCCTGAAGCCATAGCTATAAATACTTCTTTCTTCTGGGATGTAAGGCCGTGTTAGTTGGTGCAAGAAGCTCGACGAATCTTAGGAATGTATCATTTCAATTTTCAGCATCAAACAATACGCCAAGCAAGAAACCAGCATATAGCACGCAGCAAGCAAACATTGCTTCATCCGTAATTCACTCTGTGACGGTGAAGATGTAGGCGATATGTTCCTCCGAAACATCGGCTAACTTTCACCGGCACTATACGAGTACCTCAGACGACGGAACACTTTAAACTATTTGTTCCTAGAATGGCGACTTAGAGATGCTGGAAAGACAATGGATATTAATTGGGAAAATTTTGATCAGTCTTCAGCAGATATAGTGTTAATACATGTAAGTAAATAATAGATTGGCAGTTTTACTTAATAAATGGGATTACGGCTCTATGCTCCAAGCCGGAAGGACGCAGGATCGAATACCGATGAGATCATTGGATTTTTTCAATTGGCCTAATCCTTCCAGCTGCACTATGGCACTGGGGTCGACTCAGCCTCTAACAGAAATGAGTACCAAGAATATTCTTGGAATATTTTGGGGGTAAAGGGCGGCCGGCGCGTAAGGCTGACCACCTTACCTCCATTTATGAGCCGATTGTCTAGAAAATGTGGGAACCTCAACATCTCACAACCCTATGGGCCTCCACGGCCTGTTACAGGGATAATTTTACATACTTACGTCTTTTTTATATCGTTTGAAGGTGATGTAATACAAATATAATTTCAAGCCTGAATTCCAAGAGCTCGCCTTTAATCATTCACATGCTGGAACAGATCTATGAGATATCTTGCTACTAAAAAATTCATTATGATGCTTATTTAAATTTGTTTCATTGTCACAAGCATCTCATCAAAACCGAAGTATGCTCCTATAGCAGTTCAGATATCAATACGCATACAACTTGCACGTAGTGTAAATGAGAATATCACTTATACTCACATATGATGTAACAGGACGACCAGTGGCTTATCGGAAGGAAAGTGGACTTTCGACTTACCTACAACAGAAAAAGAATATTAACGTAATTTTCTCTTCTATCATCATCGTCAACAACAATAACAACAACAACAACAACAACAACAGCAACAAGAACATCCCCCATATTCTATTCTAAATATCTGAGAAGTACACGTAAAGAAAGTTTCGAGAAGAGGCGATGAAACATTTGCTTCCTGCAGGCCGCGGAACAATTCCCTTCGCGACACGCACGGTGCCTGTCATCGATGTGCAAGCACTACGCTAAGACACAGTGGTCATTGCGCAATATTCGGCCTGGTGTGAAGTACCCTTTTAACTGGTCCTGCTACCTAACTCTCTGGTTTATATGCACGAAGTATTGTACCAGAATGTGAAGGTACTGTAACACCACTAACACGGTATAGAGCCCGTCCCATCCATTTCTCATTCTCGCAGTCCATAAAGAAGTAAAGCTGTCCTTGTGTCTACTTAAGCATAATTTCGTCAATAACTCTAAGGAAGTGTAGCTACAAGCATTAATAACGTTAGCACTAGATGGGGGTGAGTCGTGAGCTACAAGCTCCAGCCACTTTATCTCCAGAGAAGGAATCTCCGGTAACCATTGGAGAGTATGATGTGTGGGTCCAGGATCCAGAGTGGATGCTGTGGTTAAGATTGTCCGGGCCAATGGTAGGAAGCGAACACTCTTTTCCTCATATTCCGACCCGCAACCTAGTCATTTCTTTGACTGAGATACCCCGGCTTTCTTCTCCTTATGATGGATCTTGATGTCATTCTAACAGCTTCTATTAGGACTTGCAAGTGAAGTTTCTCCGTTACAGTTTTTCTGTGCATCCCATATCTCGTCATATTCCCAATCCATCGAAACTTCCTAGATTCCACTATTTTAAGAAAACAATACTACGCTCGGAATGTTAAGGAATACGTCTAAAAATGAAGGGCAGAAAGCACCCTGAGTTCGAAGCCTTGTTCAAAATACGCCGACTATTCCGCAAGGTCCGATGTGCCTGGAATGAACAGAGATACCGTACGTTTGCCTGGAATGAACAGAGATAGCGTATGTGTGCCTGGAATGAACAGAGATAGCGTACGTGTGCCTGGAATGAACAGAGATAGCGTACGTGTGCCTGAAATGAAGAGATACCGTACGTGTGTCTGGAATGAACAGAGATACCGTACGCGTGCCTGGAATGAACAGAGATAGCGTACGTGTGCCTGGAATGAACAGAGATACCGTACGTGTGCCTGGAATGAAAAGAGATAGCGTACGTGTGCCTAGAATGAACAGAGATACCGTACGTGTGCCTGCAAAGTACATAGAATGGAATGCTTACGTAGATTCCGTAGACTTCCGAATAGAGTATACGTGACATGTACAATAATTTAAGAAGTTCATCGATATGTAAGATCATAAAATGCTCGCTTACTTCATACCTTTTAGGCCCAAGTGCTTTTCCTTTCATATTTTTAAAACGTCTATAATTTATTAACGCTGGATAATAGACCATGTTGGTACTTCACATGGCTCCCTTGATGTGACTCGAGTCTGTGTGAAGATCTGTATGGTCATGAGAAGGAGCACGCTGTAGCATAGTTAGTTGAGACACTATGCTAAAAGCCGGAAGGTCGCAGGTTCGAAGTGTATTTTTTTCAATTTACCTAATTCTTCCAGCAGCAGTATAGCCCTGAGGTCGATGCAGTTTCTGACAGAAATGAGTACCACAAATCTTCCTAGGAGGAAAGGGCGGCCGGCGCGTAAGGCTAGCAAACTTACCGCCATCTGTGAGCCGATTGTCTAGAGAAAATATGGGACCCTCGACTTCTCACAACCATATGGGCCTTCACAGCCTGTTACACGGATAGTGTATCATCATGGGATAGCAACAGCAAAAAGGCAAAAAGTAGTTTCCCTTAACTCTTCTCTTGAGTCTACACCCTTCATGTCTATATTTCATATTACTTTTGGCTACTGCACTTAATTTTATCAACTGTATCAGAATTTAGCGGTATGTGCTTCATCTAACGTGAACTGGCTGAATTCTATTTGCCAAAACAAATAATAAAACCAATAATTAATATTCATTGCAAAAAAGTACATATACTCTCTCTCTCTCTGTGTAAAACGCTTTGTTTCACTTCAGTTTCTTAATCTAGGACAGTCAGTAGGAAACCTTGGGCGGGGGATCAGCCCGTTGCAAGACCACTACCTAAACAAGAACAGAATGAACATAAACATCCATGCCTTGAGTTGGGTTCGACATCACGATCCCAGTGTTCGAGAGGCCAAAACAGTTGATGCCTTAGACCGCGTGACAGGCATATATGTACTGCCATAATATAATTTAATTATAGTTGTTTTGTGCATATTAAAGCTGTAGAAAATATGGCTACATTCGTGTCAACAACCCCTCTAAAAGTGCTTTATTCGGCTAAGCTGCATAGGTTACTTGAAATGAGGCTGAATATAGCGCATTTAAAAGAGTTTCATGCGAATTGACTACGGCTATAATTAAGGTTCTAATTTAGTAGAGGGTTAGTGCATTGTAACAAAGCTAAACCTATACATAACTGACACCATTAGCTTTACTGAGTGACTCGTCTCTTTAATAGCATGAAAATTAACTTTCCCTTTTACAACACGAAACTAAAAGAATTAAAAAAATCTCAGGAATATTATAGCTTTTACGTAATTAAAACATGTATTAAAAATAAAAAAGTGCCCTACTGCGTCGCTAGCTGACGATGAGAAAAAGTTATCCTTTTGTTCCATCTGAAACCAGTTATTTATGGCTGGCAGTTTCATATCACCACACATGACGAATGCTTTCCACCAGAAGTCTGATTACAGATAGGCAACCATTGCCCAAATTCCAAAAACACTGACTCACTGCTTTATAAGAAGAGAGGAGAGGGAAATGGAAACTGCCACAAGGCGGAAACGAAACGTTCAGAAGCGTCGCCGTCTCGTTGCAACGCGACTTACATTAACTCCCAACATGATATATTTACCTAATCTTATCGGACATTGTTACCAATGTAAGGAGCTATGCTCCCCATGCGCAGTATGAGATCAGTAGCCTGCGCGCCGCGATTTCCTTTTTGAGTGACACTAAAACTCTTTGTACTGCGGCTTCAAATGGGTCTATTGTACAAGTCTGGATGACAGATGACAGAATGGCTGAATAATATGTAAAAGAGCGAAGAAGAAAAGCTAATGAGGAACTCGAAGAAAATTCCAGTTTAATTTGATTTTATGCTGGCGGTAGGGTGGCAGCAGTGACTATGTTGGCGTCAGTGACGGCTATTCTATTTAGTTAATTAATTGGTTATTTCAAACAACAGTCTGTTACATATAGAGCTGTATATGAGCTTAACGGCAGATCACAGTTGTCGCGCGGTGTAAGACATGGACCGTCTTTTCCCGCTTGAACACTGGGAGCTTTGGTTCGAATCCCACTCAAAACATAGATGTCTGTTTGCGTTACTTCTGTGTTTGTATTTTCTATGTGTAGGTAGCGGCCCTTCGTCGTACAGTCTGTGCATAGGTTTAAGAAATTGAAAAAGCGGCCAAAGTCCAAAATAGGGATGTAGAGCCATAGACAGAAAAATTAATTTAATTATTTAAGCACCACGCCATGAAAGCTTATGGGGAGTGGAGGTATAGCTCCTCTATTCAGGAACTCTTGCACGAGATGGTGAAAGGTCAGATTCACTCCCACCCAGGCCGCTTCCCCCGGGGAGACTCTTCTTTGTGCCATTGGGTAGAAGGCTGGGTGGACCCCACAGACGGTCTCAAGGCTGTGGAGTAGGGAAAAATATTTTGCCCCTGCCGTTAATTGAACCCCGGCCGTGCAATATGAAGTCCGTCGCTATACAGAGCGAGCTACCCTGGCTCCTCTTACTATATGTATTATGGGTACATTGAAACTTGATCAAACAAATGTGATTTCAACTGAACCTCGACAAGAGAGAAGGGTTTAATGACGAAACAGAGAGGAAAAACAAGAATGTAACGGAAGGAACCATGGTTTAATATTTATTTTACGCCCATACTCTTTTTATGTGGCCTACCGTGGTCCCTGCAATTTTCCTGACACGGATTTCCTGACACGGAACATTCCTACCACAAACAGGACACAATTAACTCTTGCCGTTGGCAAAACATGAGCAGAATAGTTTAAAGCAAAACATTATAAGGAAAGGAGAAATAAAAGGAGGAAGAAAGTTGTGGTACCTGTTTCCTCTCTTTCTGAATTTTCCTCGCATTTTTAATTGTTCCTTTGCAGTGTTTAGCCACTCTAAGCCAGAGAAAGAGAGAGAGAGATGTGATGGCTTACCACGCCGCGTGGCCTGGTACTTAAGGTTCGGCTAAGTTCGCTACGTATGCTGTGTACACTCTACGACGCAGTTAACATAGGGAACATAGCGTACGCAGCGTACGGAAGTCCGTGTGGCCAGTCACATTGGCAATAAAGTGAGATATTTTTCTGTTCGTATAGCGAACATAGCATAAGTAGCGTGCGTCGCGTACGTAGCGCTCTGTGTGGCCGAACCTTTAGGTCCCGAGCACGGAACTTGTCTGACTAGTCCTGAGTGTTCACGAACGAAATTTTTGTTTCACATTAGGCAGTAAATTTCATTCAATATACATAATTGTTAAGAATGTCAAATCCAACATAACTCTGAGTGGTCAGCGGAAATTTGGATATATAATTTTATCTAAATAATAATGAAAACTTTTAACTCTTACACAACAGCAAACACACTGCATCTCAATTAAATAGAGGACTCCATTAATGATGTTTAACAAAATAATCGCTCTTTTTCTGAGAACCAGATACGTGTACTTCGATGCATATAACTACATACAATGTCATTGTAGTGTGGGTTGCATATATTAATCATTATGCTTTAAAGCAGTGATTATAAAGCTTGTGTCCCACCGGCCAAGTTGTCAAAATACCGTTGTCCTACCTTTGTAAAATCAAAACGTCCCCTTTTCAAGAAGTCTATTTTACACAACCCAACCTCACACTATCAATGTTACATCTGATCAGCCTTCTCCCCATGGGCAGAATCCAATTCGACAGTTACTCACAGTCACATTTGAGTTAATATGCCAGTTAATTAATAATCGCACCGCTTTGCTACATTTAATCACAATATGAGAATCCAATGTGCTTTAACAGATATTTCGAAGAGTTCCAAATGGAACGATTATCCTTGAAGTATTTGCACTTAAGGTGATCGAGTGAATTAGAGGTTTATGTGAGAACATTCAATTGAGTAATATTACACAAGTAGTCGGTATAGCGACTGGTTACGGGCAGGACGACTGAGGGGTCGGAGTTAAGTCCCGGTAGGGTGAAGAAATTTGTCTTCTCCATGGCGTCCAGGCCAGCTCTGGGGTCCACACAACCTCCTGTCCAGTGGGCAACAGGGGCTCTTTTTCCAGGGGTAAAGCGGCCGGGTCGTGAAGCTGAACACTCAGCTCCAGCTAGTACCAAGGTAAAGAACATGTGGATCTATACATCCACTCCCCCTATAGGTCTTCATGGCATAGTGTTTAATTAGTTGAGAACTGGGACAACTTTACCTTAAAGACTACCAAAAGATACGCAACTTTACGTTCATTACAGTTCGTGGTTATCGTAACGGGCGGCAACTGTGGAAATCGTGTTGCCACACAACAGGAAGGAAAAATATAATTCGTTACTCAACTGAGTCGATTTTCCTATGCGTCTTTAAAAACTCTCATTCAACTCTCTGGATTTAGACTATGCTTTCTAGGGAAGGCCGGCTAAACCCCGAACGATAATTTTAAAATAATAACCAACGGATTTAAATCCGCCCTTACTGACAAACATTAATAACACTTTCCCACTGTTTCCGATTCCAAATCTCTATGACTCCGATCAAGTATCATAATGTGGCATATAGACCCGTTGCTGCGCAGAGACTTCGAAACGGACGAGTTCAGCCGTTGCTGTGTAATAGGTGGATAAAAAGACACCCATTTCTGAGTGACGGTCGGCAAACACACTCTCTCGGAAACGATGTATAGTCTGTTGCTAGGCAACTGCCTATAACAAAAATTTAAGAACTGTTGGAGCAGTGTTTTCTGTTAGGTCCACCCCGAAATTATATAATGAGGACACCAGCGGAGCTGCAGTTAGATCTGTCAAAAGTTCAGTTGAGAGAAATGATATGAAGTAGCTGGTTGGTTGACGAAAGACTTCAATTGTCAGTTGGAAGTCGTCCTGTGAAGAGTCGACTAGAAGGTTGCTATGAAATGGCCGCCAGGGTGGGATCAAGTTAGTTGAGGATTGTCAGTAGACAAAGATCCTGTACTAGCGGCTTTGACAAGAAGACATGAGCGCGGGAAGCTGAAGAATCTTCCTCGGTAGAAGCCACCGCCAGGAAACGTCTAGTGGAGACTGTAATAGACTGAGTACACTAGTTCGTGTATCGGTGAACTGTAAAGTGTAGTTCCGAGTGGTGTAAACAGGGGGTCAATAAATATAATATCCAAACCATAACCCGTTTATGATCACACACCTCTAATTCGTGACAATATCAAACCAAACAACTGTGTCGTGTCAGATCTTCCCTTCGAACTACAAGGTAGGAAACTGGAAGCAGAAATGATATCGACGCCTCTCTATGTACCTCACCGGTAGCTTCCAGGCCAAGAGGCGGGGCAAGGTGATAGAAACACAGTTCTTCAGCAGAAGAAACGTCGAAATGAGAGGAGGAATACATTAGCGGCAGGATAATCAAGAGATGTCCTTGAGCTTGTAAAATTATGCACAGTCTGGTGATGTGTTACACACTGATGGAGACCGTCATGTACCAACTGTAGGAAGATTTCCACAGATTAATTGGCATTGTCTTAAATAATTAATGCAAACGTGTGGTTACGTGATACGTACATAAATGTGCTTTAAACAAGAACCAGAGTCCATGGCCTGCGGCCACTGACTGTCTCGAAAGAACCAAGCCTGGTATAAAGGATTGCGTAAACGAACTGTCAATGCAACGTTGAAATAACGAAGATAAATTGCCAGCTACATAATGGATGGACCAGAGTAGCGAAGGGGAATATATATTCTGGTTGGGTAATAGGGACTAGGAACAGCTCCCTCTGGGACCATTACCATTACTTGCAGTGAAGAGGACAGCGGTAAAGATGCGCAGGACTTGAGTGTTTACGTACACAGTGATTAGGTGTTCACCAGTCTTCAGCACCTCATAACACCCATCTCCATAAAGACGAAGCAGCAGAGTGAGGAAACCGGCAGCCCTTGTAGCCCTACAGTTACTGGTTTGCCCGCTAGTTTAATACAAGCATTTAGCAACAGCACGTAACCGTTCTTCAGTTTATTCCCTATTCCGTGGTACTAGATAACACCTTCACTTCCTCTCTTATCTTTTCCTTCCCCTTCTTCCTTCATTCGTTCATTGTCTCAGTTTATCAGAATACTGAAAAGATTATTTGTACTGACGGGGGAGAAAGTAGCAGCAGAACGGCGGTATGTCCCCTGTGCTTAGGTATTTAAGCATTACGCGATGAAGGTGTATGGGGAAGCGGATGTATAGATCCACATTTTCTTTACCTCGGCACTAGCTGGAGGTGGGTGGTCAGCTTCACACCCCGGAGAAAGAGCCCCCGGTACCCATTACATAGGAGGTTGGGTGGACTCCAGAGCCGGTCTGGACGACGTTGAAAAGAGGAAATTCTTAACCATACCGGGACTCGAATTACGACCCCTCGGTCGTCTGGCCCGTAGCCAGTCGCTCTACCGGATGCTCTATCCCGGCTACCAGGAGAGNTAGGAGAGCGGAGGAAATTGCGTGAAAAGTAGCGCCACAATTTGTGCTGCTCTGTTAACGTAATTAGAATGAAAACATAAAGAGAATTAAGATGTGATGGGATTGGGGAAGAAACAAATGCTTGTAAGAAATTTGGAAGGAAAATCTGAAGGAAATACACCGCTAGGAAAACCTAGAAGCAGATGGGAATAAAATTTTTAATTTTATTTTAAAAAGCCATTTCGGAAAGTGGCTCAGAATAGGGTTTAGTGGGCGGAGGTTGAAAACTGTAATTACCTTCAGGTTCCATAAAATTTTGAGCATTCCTTAACCAGCTGAGGAACTATTTACCTTGGCAAAAGGATTTTGCTCTGTTTCGTCACTTATATTCTGGTTAACGATTTACCTTCCCTCTTTCTTTCCACATTTTCTTTCCCAGTGAGTCTCATTCTTTGTTCATTTCCCTTTCTGTATTCATTTCCTCCCACTCTTTCCTTCTCATTTCTCTATTTCATTAATCATTTATTTACACGTATTTATTCCGTTCTTTCTAATCTCTTTCATCGTAGTCTCTTTGTTTCTTCCATCCTTCCTTTCTACTTCCTTCAAGTATTTCTTTCTTTATCTGTTTTTCATTAATCCATCATTCTCCATTTTTTTAATTGTTTATCGTTTAATTTTATATTTTCTTCATATCCCCTTCTCATTTTTCTTTCCTTCTCTTTTGCAGTCTTCGTTGTCTTGTTTCTTCTGTTCTGTAATACTTTATTTCTCCATTTGCATTTTGAAGCACAGTCTGCTACTGCATATCCAATCGTACGTTAAACTTGTTTCCGTTTAGATCGTGTTTGAACAAACCACTCTACTGCCGTGTCAATATTTGGTTTCTGGAAGCCAGAAAACTGGATGTTTCCTCTTCTTCCCTCCACACCTATAGTCGTAGGAACGTAATCACCGCTCGTGTATGTGTCCAGCTTCCTTTGTAACCAGTCACGCAGGGTATGAAATGGAATCGATCCCTACGTTTGAGTTCTTAAGTATAATTAATCAGCAATGTATTTAAAGCAGAAAAATTAACATAATAACTACTTAAGTTCATATAATTTTAAAATAAAGACGATTGCGGAAGTAATGCGAACCTGTGAAATTATCCCAAAATTTATTCAAAAATAAACTGAACACCTGTTAATCATTCCCAAACTCGGGTTATGTAGGCGTAAGTGATACAGCCCCATGGCCGCGGTTTCAGAGCACCTGCAATATTTTACCCACGTTACTCTTTCAAATACAGCGTGCGCCAAATTACAGTACTGAAATGAAAAGACGTCCTGTTGGTACCACTGTCTATTCATGTGAAGGCCCCTTGCATGACAGAACCTTCTCAAATCCTGGAGAAATGGTCCGATCACCATGTCCCTGTAGCGTTCTTGGGTAACGGTAAGAGCATTGCCTTCCTCATCCTCAATGAAATAGGGGCCTAATATACCGTGTGCTGAGACGGCACACCATATCGTCACACGTGTACTATGTAGCGGTTTCTGGACGATAACATCTGGACGCTGAAAACGAAGGAAGCGAGTTGTCTGGCGACCACTTCTGTATGAGCGGAAGTAATACTAAGCTATGAATACTTTTTCTTCCGTCGAGAGACTCATTTCCAACAACAACTGCACAACACAACTTCCTTCTCATTACTGGGAACTCGTGCGGCTGGAGCTATACCCCGTCGACAAAAGCACGTGGGCGTTCGAGATGCGCGAGTTTCAGTACTGAATTTTTGGCGCATACTGTATTACCCAGGACACGGCTGTCCTGACTACGTTCGCTGTCACTTAACCTAGTGTCCATGGAACATGACAGGAAATTAATTAAGCCATGACCAGCTCCTTCCAGATTTTTAGCAATTCATTCTTCACTAATAGTTGGATTATTCGACTCTTTATAAACTCAACCACCGAGTTCGTCGTTACATACACTATTAGAATAAATAAATAAATAAATGGTTAAATTATCACCGTAACAGCCTGTGAAGGACCATAGGGTTGTGAGACGTCGAGGATCCCACATTTTATCTAGACAATCGGCTCAAATATGGTGGTAGGTTTGTCAGTCGGCCGCCCTTTACCCCCCCAGTAAGATTCCTTGTACTCATTTCTGTTAGAGATTGAGTCGACCCCAGGGCAATAGTGCCGCTGGAATGATTAGTTAAATTGAAGAAATCGATCTCATCGGGACCCGAACCAGCCATCTTTCAGCTTATAGCACAGTGCCTCAACAACTTACGCTACCGCGTGCCCGAAATAAATAATAAATATATAAATAAGCAACAGAACTCCACATCATTTTCTGCAGAGAGCACGACATTACACAGTGATTTGTACTCGAAAGGGGCACGCGGTAGAGTAATTGGTTGAGGTACTATGCTACAAGCCGGAAGGTCGCGGGTTCGGGTACCAATGAGGTTATCGGATTTTTTTCAATTGACCTAATCCTTCCAGCCGCACTGTGACCCTGGGGTCGACTCAACCTCTAACAGAAATGAGTACCAGAAATATTCCTGGGGGTAAAGGACGGCCGGCGCGTAAGGCTAACAAACTTGCCACCGTCTATGAGCCGATTTTCTAGAAATGTGGGAACCTCAACATCTCCCAACCCTATGAGCCTCCACGGCCTGTTCCAGGGAAACCTTTACTTTTTACTTTATTTACTTTCACTTGTACTCGAGAATCATCCAATTCTGATCCGAAACGGAGCAGCGATTCTTCCTTTATCCAGTCTCATTTTTATCAAATGAATTCAAGGATAAATCTTAGAAGTAAGCTATGAAATCTTTCATTCTATTTTACCCATTAGAATCACTTTATAAACACATCCGAATCTATAGTGCGCTCTGTAGTTGAAACAGGGCTATTAAGTGAGCGTCTGCACTATTACAGACGCTACGCATATTTCTCCCAACTCTGGAGAGAGTAACACAATTTTCGTATTTATTCAGAACATCCAAAACAATTAAATTTCACGGAATTCAGGCTGTCCTACTGATAATTATGGACACATTTTGTGTTTCAGCATAAAATCATATAGCAGTGGAACATTTTATTGATTCGGCCTTTTAGTTCCTCACAACTCCAACCATAAACCCTGTCAAGAGTGAAGTTCATGTGAATATTATTAATATTCTATTCCCAAGTCACAGAAACACATCACCTGTCCAATAAAGACACCTACCGCTTAATTCCCTTTAGGATATGATCGCCCTTTATTGTGAGAATCGTAGAATTCGCAGCCGGCATGCAGAAATGTAGAAATATATTTTTATAGTAATTAGCACATATAGCAAGCAGGATGTTTTGAACTAGCAATAACGGTAGAATGTTTCGGAATAGTTGATAGCAGAGTCTGTGCAGCGACTGCCTACGGGTTGGATGACCGATGCGTCGGAGTTCCAGTACCGGTAGGGTCAAAAATGTTCTCTTCTTCACGTCGTTCTGACCGGCTCTGGGACCCACCCATCCGCCTATCAAATAAGCAAAGGGGCTCTTTCGCCGGAGGTAAAGCCGCAGAGATGTGAAGCTGACCACTCACCTCCACCTAGTGCCGAGGTCAAGAAAATATATATCTACATATCAGCTCCCCCATGCGCCATCATGGAGTAGTGTTTAAGTAGTTAAGCACAGGGACAACTTTACCTTTATTTCGGAATATTTGGAAGCTTTCTGCTTTTAGAATTTCAGGTTTTCTGCTGTATCTGATTGTGCGAGCTACTTTCTTTTATTAAACTTTGATTGCTGTTAGAATCGTTTCTTCCTTCTACCTGTCCGTATTAAAGGTCGAACCTGCTCGACACCGCACAATGTTGAAAATATAATACTGCCGACTTTCTACTCGTAGAAACTCCTGGAACATTCTTCTTTACAGTAGGACCAAATACTGTGTGCTTCAATCGTATCCAATTTCTCCAAAACTATCGATCCTTCACTTCTGTCCTGAAAACTCGATAGTAGGGAGTGGAAGTTATATAGAGGCCCCATCAAATCAATAACACAAAGTTCATAACGACACTGTAAAAATTTCTTTTTAGTATTTCATGAATTGTGACAACAAAAATACGACTCTGAATAAATTAACAGAACTGTTACAATAATAATACATTTCAAAATTTTAGAACTGTTACTACTTCAAGGAATTGTGACAACAAAGAGCCTCCTAGAAAATTAAAGTTTTCTGACAATATTGTTGCTTTTCGGGAAAATGACATGCTGAGGCTATAGTAAGGAAATGCACGAATAACATAGAACTTCGCATATTAATAAACTGTGATAATACGGAACCGTGGAAATAATATAATTTTAAGCAAAATAATAACATACAGCAGTAGTAAGAGGTTTCGTAGATCGATGAAATATGATACTTCAAATATTTTCTCATGTTGATATCCGAGATACCTTGTTCAGCCCTTGCATTTTGGCTCCAAGAGATACATAGTCGTCTTAAGTGTTTCGTCTGTGATCACGTGTATGGGTTACTAAAGAGAGGATTCTGATTGGTAATTGGATTTCTTAACCATCTGCAGGTCGTAACTACAATTAATTATTACACTGTTGCTGCTTTACACAATTTACAATCAGTCCACACTAATCTCTTCCGTATATCTGCACTATCCTTCACGCATTTATAACATGGGAACTATAACACTCTCGCGGAATTACACACTCCAAATATTACATATAATTAAAGTTTTCTAATCACATGTTAAGTCTCCAGAGACCGACGTCTAATTCTTCTTCAACTATGAACTTCCTGCGGCTATCTCCTGCTGATAACTGACTTGTTTGTTCGCATATTTCTGCCAGTAATACTACTCGTAACTCGTACTAGCCTGAGTGAAATTTGTCACTTACTTATATAGTCGAGGAAAGCGCAATAGACCACTGTAGGTCGCGGTGCAAGGGCCGAGAAGGCCCACCTCTCATACATACATAGTCGAGGAACGGACACAAATCTCTAATACGCACATATCACGTGATCGCTATCCAACCAGTCTATTGGCGCGTTAATCGAATCTATAGAAATACGGCTTCCTGTATTGTTACGTGTTGAATCGTGTTTACAGAGCCGTGACTGGCAACGTGTTGATCAAATCCGTTACAATAAAAAATTATTCTTACAGAAATATAACAATGTATTATGGCCTAGATTCATGTTCTTATGAACACGATAATAAACTTTCGAGTTCTATAAAATGTTAGAAAATTCTGGATTGACTAAGCGACTTACAGCTTCTCAAGAAGGACTCAGTTCCAAAGAGTTAATTAGTTCATTTATCTTCCAAAATTTTCTGAGAAATATATTTTGTTATTATATTTATAATTCTACTAGGTCACCACTCTTTGCAGACATGTTGCTTTCTTGTTCAGGAATGGAGACAGAAGTCGCGGATCGAGTAAACCCGCCTCATGTTTAAGTGCGGTAATGTATACAGATATTTTAATTACTCGAAGTTCTGTTAATGAGATATTCAGGAGGCTTTCCTATAGTCTAGAAACATTAATTAAGCTACACATTACAGCATGGGATCATGGAGTTACATTTACTTTTGTTCTCATGCTCACCTCCAAGTTCCACGTCAAAGATATAGATGAAGCAAGGACTGGAGCAGTGAGTAGCAAAGGGAGCCAGACTTTGCACTGACGAAGCTTCTGGAAACAATACGCGAGAACAAAGTGCATTGGGAGACAGAGAGCTTTATGCTGTGTTCTACAAATAAAGAGCAGGTTTGTTTTATATTAATGGAGAAACAAAGGAATAAATTATGGAAGAAAGAAAGAAAATAAGAGATGGAATGCAGAAGGAAGAAGCAAAAACAAACAAGCCAGGAATGAAAACGAAAGAAACAGAAAGAATTTAACGAGGAAGAAGAAGTAGAAGAAGAATAAAGGCTCGAAAACCTACTGGAATTAATGCACAATGGAAGAGTGAAAGGCTTGAATATATAAAGAACGATTAAAATTTCGATATTTTACCTTGTCCAACACTTGGAATTCTAAAAAGAAACACACTGACGAACACAGAGTTTGGGAAACTGGATCTGTTTCCGTCTTCAGATGATGAGATTGACAGAATGCATTTCTATGGGCAAAAATAAGGCATCCCAACTTGTGCAAATCTACAAACAAAAGAATTTTTTAAGTCATCTGCAAGTAATTTTAACCAAAAATATATCTTCACCACAGGCTGACTTTCAACTGAACTGAAAACTGAACTAAGTCAAAGTCAAAGTCACATTGCGACTGACGGTCGGTCAGTCAGTCAGTAAGTCTTGGTATCGAACACCATCTGGGGCTAATGACCAGATATGTATTACTGTTTGACAGTTACGGTCTTGTTTGTTTGTGGGGCGCCCTCCGGCCAGGTGTCCTAGATATATATAGCTTCGGAGAGGATCCAACACTAGCAGAAACAACAGAACAAAAACAAGACGGTAACTGTAAAACTGTAATAATTAATATCTGGTCATGAGCCCCACATGGGGTTCGACACCAAGACTTACTGACTGACTGTCCAACCATAGTTCGCAATGTGACTTTGACTTTGACAACAGAAACAACCCCGTTTCCATTGTAACTGTGTTGTTGTGTGCGTCTATTTTCCGCGAGAACGTGTTTACCGAGTCGTTGCTTAGAAACAGGTTGCATAACCCTGTTGTACTACTGTTGCGTGCGTGTATATTGCTAGAAGTTATTTGCTGCCGGAGCAAGGGGTGAATTTCAGACTGCCCCAGCCCTGACTATGAGGAACGCGCGATGCAGCACTGTGCAGTAATACCACAAGACCAATATTTCTTCGGAGAATCGTACTGCTGCATCTTCCTGTTCGACGAGTGAGCGAATCATATGACTAGCATGAAGCAGGCGGAAAGCAGAGCTGCTCTTCGTGTTGGCTGCTTACTTGGCTTTTCTTTTGACCGTGAAGATGGAGCAATGCCTACGAATCATGGGTGAACTTCCATAAGAATATAAGGCGCTAAATTTCCGAATATTCGTAGTACTCTGCTCCATGAAGGAGTCACAATGCACGCTGGATTTCAGTTTTGCGGAGGCGGTCCTGGCATATGTCTAAGTACATTTAAATAATTTTCAAAATCGTCTATTAGATTTGTCATATTCGTCTGCTAGAAATGCATGCAGAATTTTAGTGGACAACCTGAAAACAAGAGACCACTCTCGAATAGACTGTTGGGTTTGAAGGTGAAAACTGAACTCACTACGGGTCCCAATGTTCGGTCTTCCTCAATGTTTTGATAAACTATCGAATGTTACAGACTAGACTTAAGCCTTTAAAAGCTGAAAAACTGCAAATTATCATATGGGGATGTGCCCCATGGAGCTAGTTAACTTTGCGTTTCTAGAAGGGACACAAATTTTAAAGCAGTAATGAAGTGACAGGTACCAAGGAACTTGCTCTTAATTTCACCATGACTACCCTCAAATTTAAACAATTTTGCAAGTAATTTAATTAACATAAAAGTAAATCTCCACAGACAAATTTAATAAGTGATAATAATTATTTGCTAATCATAAGGTCATATTAAATTAAAAGTTGTTGGATTTTATAATTTCGCTTCACCAAGCTGCAACTGGAGAAATCCATTAGTCTGGTCGCCAGTTTCATAATTGGCCATTATGCTTGCTCGCCTTAACTCTTCATGCCGGCGATCAGTCATCAGACACGTTATAAAGTTTTAATAATATTAGAAATATAATATGAAGAAATTTCTAAATAATATAAATAGTGAAATGGAAGTTTGAAAATATATACCTGCTACGAGTACAAGCGGTTTTGCATCTTTAGAACGGGAAATTTAGGACGCCTACTAAAATTTAATATCTTTCATCTGTATAAAGACGGAAAGACAATTACTCAAATTACTTCTGCCCTTCTAGGAAATATGACCAGCAGTATCATACAGATTCACCGTAGGTGACCTTTGTCACGTATAATCTACGTGTACAAATTCCCATGCTCTGCCATATATGAGAAAGGCTCACATGACGTATCGCATAAACTTTTAACGTATGTTTACGGTATATGTTTCTCTATATTACATTTAGCATGTCACCTCATAAGTTACTGTTACAAACAGACGGGAATATACAAATAATGTAGCTGTAAGTAAATAAATAAAGCTATCCCTGTAACAGGCCGTGGAGACCCATAGGGTTGTGAGATGTTGAGGCTCTCACATTCAATCGGCTCAAAAATGGCTGTGAGTTTGTCAGCCTTACGCGTCGGCCACCCTTTACCCTAAAGAATATTCCTGGTACTCAGTTTTCACAAATCACAGGAATCTGTGGTTACTACTTTCATCAGGTTTTACAATGAAGAAATGTATTCTACTCTGATGGGAAACCTGGAAGTGATTATCTCAGTCCCTGGAAGAACTCAACAATCAGCCACTGAGCGATTGTTGCGATCTTAGGGAAATTCCTTTACCTCCAAAGAATATTCCTGGTACTCATTTCTGTTAGTGGGCATGCGGTAGCGTAGTTGGTTCAGGGGCTATGCTACAAGCCGGAAGGTCGCGGGTTGAAGTCCCGATGAGTTCACTTGATGTTTTTCAGTTGACCCAATCCTTCCAGTCGCACTAGGCCCTGGGGTTTACTTAGCCTCTAACAGAAATGAGTACCAGGTTTTTATTAAATAACACAGGTCTGCAATAAAAAACTGCATAGGATATTTTTACTGTTTCTTATAGATTTTTACTCACTAAAACCGGAAAAAATAGTAAAAAAGATCCATCACATCAATTTTTTTTTTGCAAAACTCATATTTTTAGTTTAATTTTGCGCGAAGTTTCTCTTCAACATGAAATCTGGTATCCTATTGTTGATGCTAAAAACCATATCTAATAATTATTTCTTACTTTAAAATAATATTTATAAGAGTGAATAAAAAAATTATACCAATAGAAAATGTGTGGAATGGAGGGGGCAGTGGAAGGAGTTGGTAGAGATTTATGCCTTTCCAAAGATGCAGCCGAATTGCTAGGATCAAGACTAAAAAATAAAAACTTGCTGTCACCTGGAACATCATTTTCGTGGTACAGGCACCAAGAGAAGGAATTCACTGTTTTTCTCCAAAGAAGGAAATCTCGTATTTTGTAATAATGTTCAATTGCTCATGAAATGCTTTGAAATAGAATATGATCCATCTGAGTGGCGCATTTTCATTGATTCGTCTAAAACAAGCCTCAAAGTAGTCTTGATGCATAATGGAAATACATTTGCATCAATTCCTATGGGACACGGTGCATTTGGAAGAAAACTATAACGATTTGGCTGTGATTCTTGAGAAAGTCAACTATCAAGAACATCAATGGATGGTTTTTCTCAAATATCCTTCACCTCGAAATCCTTAACGAAACAGTTTACTGGACATAAAGTTTCTATTTCATTTCTCTACAAATTTGCCCAAACTTGTTTTCACTCTGTTAAATGTTCAGCGACTTACGGGTGAGTTTAATCTTTCACGAAACAACGCCTGTCATGTAAAGCGTCCGTTATACCTGTCCTATTTAAAATTTTAAATTGACAGACGCATGCTATTAAAATTTTCCACTACCAAAATTCATGATACATTCAGTTATTCTCGAATAGTTCTATCCGCGCCGTTGCACTAGCAAACAAGACAATGTTATTAGGCACATTTTTCTATTTTTCCATTTTTACGCTCAGAAAAATAGTTACCGAACGACTCATCCTAATATTTGGAATATACTCCGTGTAGACGTGTCAAAGAAGCCGCTCATTTACCAAGCGTTCCAATAAGCTGAATAAATATGAGATCTTGGTTTTGAAGGCGACTTATTGTTGATAGTGATCCTGTTTTAGGCAATGGGCCAGCAGAGATTTAAGCTCTTCGCTTTGAAGGAACAGGCATGAAGAACAGTGGAAATGTAGGAAGTGAAAACCCAGAAATAAAGTGAGCCATCACCAATTTAAGATAAACACGAGTGAATAATTTTTTGCAAGCAAGAGCGAGATTAGGAAGAGCTGGGAGTTCAAAGGACACTGCTGTCTCAGCTGCAAATATTAGTTAGTGCTGAATGAGGCGATAAGATTAATCTTAAGGAGAACATATGTGAGGGTGTGAACTGGATTAAGCTGACTAGAGACATAATCTAGTGTCTGGTTTACCCACATAATAATTTGGGTTAAATACAACGAAGGAAATAGATTTGTTACGTCTGAATATTTCTGATCGAACTTGTGCGAAAGTTATTAGGTGATATTCTGGATGTTGATTACTGCCTCGGTTTTCTCAAACCACAGGATTCTGTGGTTACTTCTTTCATCAGGTTTTACAATGAAGAAATGTATTCTACTCCGATGGAAAACCTGGAAGAGATTATCTCAGTCCCGGGAAATACTCAACAATCAGCTACTGAGCGATTGTTGCGATCTTAGGGACACTCCTTTTCCGTGTTGTTAGTTCTGTAGCTTCACAGACGACATCTGTGGGCGAAGAGACGTGACTGTCACATAGGGAGATTCTAATATATTTCCACGTGTATGGGGAAAAGCGCGAAGAAAATAATGGGTTCTAGATCAGAAGAATGGATTTAATGGCATTTCGGGTACAATCTCTCTTAATTACATTTAATGAAACGCTATCGCTCTTTTGCACAATTTACAGTTCACCGTTACACAGGCACTCGGAGTCTCAGTCTTCATTAGTCGTGCGCTGATGACGGAATTAAAACAGTCTGAATGTGACTAAACCTTCTAATCACATACTAAGTCTTCACAGGTAGACTTTTAATTCTTCTGAAACTACGAACTTCCCATTGCTTATCTCCTACCAAAAACTGAACTTGTAGCGCCAATTGTCTTCAAGATAAATCCTCCGTATGGACCCCACAGAAAACACAGTCTTCTGTTTTTAAGGTTACGTGTTTACAGCTTTGTTGCCTAGCAACAGTCGTATTATTCCACAAGGTGTTTAACACCCCTTTGCCTAGTAAAGATTAAACGTATAACAATATGAAGCTTGTTTAATCCAACAAGTGCCAAGTGTCACAAAATTTCGAACTGTACAAGAATCATCAAATGCTGTTGGCGTTTTACTTCAATTACTTTATCTATTAGCCTGAAATTTACCTTACATTTTAAGTCCCAACAGGCTTCTATTGTTTACCCATAACTGAAGAGAAGATTTGACTGGTGACTTTGTATTTCTAAGGTCAAAACTTATACAGAATACATATTTCGGGGCAGTAACATGCTGATGACTGCAGAGAGAACCTGAACCGTGCCTCTCTCTACAGATAATAAAGTTGGTAACGTTTTTATACCGCAGCGGACATTAACTTTGCACTGCCCTGTCGTATTGCGTCATCGGGGTCTCTTCCATCTTGTTCTTCTTGTAGATTCAAGTCTCGCAAAGCAATGTCACATACTAACGAAAATCCAATACTGAGCTGGCAGCAATTCCATAAACGACCATCCAGTGACGAAATAACGTCTCTCCGATATTGGACTGCGGGTTGAACAGAAAAGAAACCCCCATTGCTGATGTATAATATAACAACAGATAAATGGACTACGTAGCCCTGCATGGACAAGGCTGTCAAGCTACGTGCCTTAAATATTCAGGAACTTTATATTGCACAAATATTACGAGCATAATGGACGGAACAGTGTAACAGGCAAGGGGAAGTTCAGTATCCAAATAACATTTTCTTTGAAGAATTATGACTGTAAGTGCCAACTTTGGAGAATAAACGTAAATCGGAGGATAATAATGAAAAGGATCTAAAGTTAACAGTTGGGTGGACTTCATTCAATGGACTAAGGGCTGGCGCAGTAAGTGTGGGGGTATTTCTTGACCAGGAGACTGAATAATGTTTTCTCAAGGAAGACAGCTCTACAGATTAGTTAATTCATTAACTAATTAGCAGAGGTCTGGCAGATATAAAGTTCCGATTTTGCAATACAATCTGCGTCTTAATCGCCTTGGGAAAACAACAAAAATATATTAATTTCATGCCTTGTTACTAACAGGCCTATACAGGAAGTTTACTTTTACACGTACATCCATTGCTAGGCATCGTTTTGGTAAACAAGTTCCCGCGAAGACAGATTCTTGGTAAACAGTCCGTTGCTAGGTTACGTAACAATACAGGACACTGTATTTTCTATGTCGTCCTCGCTGAGCAGCGGTGGAACAACGGGGTTATGCAACCCGTTCCTACGCAACAGCTCGGTAAACACACTTCCAAGTAAGTAGTGACGTCAGCGACAATAGAGACTTTCCCGTGGTGTCGGTGCAGAGTGCTTATAAGAGAAATGAATACAGTGAGAGTGTTAGATGAAGGGCAGTTACGGTCAGTCGTAAGATGGAGGAGCGAACCCAGAACAATTTTTAGCAAGAAGACTTCATAGAAATTTGAAATGCTAGTTTCTGCATTGGGATCTGTTGCTAGGAAACGACTTGTGGAAACTGAGAATCCTAATACGTATTCAATGGTGGATTGGAATGTGATTAAATCAGAGATAGAGCTGTATTAATTGTAATTAAGGGAAATTGCAGTCCAATTGCTAATAAATCTAATCATCCATTCTATAACCCGTTATTTTCGTCACGCGTACCATCCTACACATGCCAATATAATGAAATATTAAGAATCCCCAACAAATCATCTAAAGGTATAGTTATCTGTCTTGTAACGTCATTAATTTTGAAATAGTGTGGCGTTTCGGAGAAGGCTGATCAACCTATCGCCAGTTTCTTGTTTGGCTTACTATCCGACCTTGAAGATGAAAACGATAGGTTCTTCCGAAACGTCGTATCCTTTCCGAACTTCATGGCGGTACAATCAATGATACCACAATAGTCAGAGTTATCGCCGTGAGAGTGACAGAATCCACAGACTTCAAGAAAGGCAATAGCACTCTATTTATAGTCAGCAGCTCAGAACATAGAGACTAATGGTAAGATGAGAGGTAAAGAATTAACTGTAATTGACGTGCAAGAAAGTGGTGTTCGCCTTATTATTGATATTATTCCGGTATTTTCCTTGACGAACTGATGAAAACAACTTACGGCCTCAGAATAACAGCCATCCAAGTACTACTGAGTACGAAAGAGAGACAAATGCTGATCGCCTGATTCATTCAGTGAGAAATATTCTTATATACAGATAAAGCATAACATAAATTGATACATCAGTATTAAATAATTAAAGACTCGAAAGCTACTTTCACGTACGTTTAGTGCACGTATCATCATCTAACTTTATTTTACTCTACACTTCATTAAATTGCGTTAAATTATCTGTGAACTCAACGTTACTGGGGTTTTATCCAGGATTCTGAAAACTAGAGAACACAGAGTTTCGGAAACTGGATCTGTTTCCGTCCTCAGGTGAGGGGAAGACACTCTATTGGATCCTTTAGAAACAACTAGTCATAATCACTGGACAACCAGTGAATGGATGAATAAATGAATGAATGTATAACGGGTGGGCCTTCTTGGCCCTTGCACGGCGACCTACAGTGATCTATTGTAATTCCCCTTTTGATTATCCTCTCAGCAATCCTACGCTTTGAATGAATCACAGGATTTTGTACATGGGGAAGTCGAAATAGTCACTTAGTTCCATAAAATATTGACCCAAGTGACGTAATCTTAAATAAGCTAAGGCCTCATATTCACACAGGATATGCGTGGCTGTTTCATTTTCTTATTGACACCTCTCACATGTTGGAATATTACTTAGTCCCAGTCTGAAAAGATGTCCCTTAAGGTGAAAGTGTCCTGTAAGTAGTCCTACCACCAATCAGAGCTGGTTCCTGTTTAACTTCAACAGTTCCTTCGCTCTTTTAGTAGAAGGTCCTCGTACGAGAAAATGTGGATCTATGCACCCTCTCCCCATATGCCTTTATGGCCTAGTGTTTAATTAGCTAAGCTCAGGCACAACTTTGCCTTACCTTACAAATCAATCATACACCGCAGTTAAGTCTGATTTGTTCTTTGAACAGAAAGCTCCAGATGATAGAGGACCATTGCCTCTATCACGTATCATACTGCAAGTTAGCCACTGAATGGCTTGACTTTGTCAAGGAATACTTAATATTACCATGGGGAATAAATACTGCATTTCCTTTTAAGCTCTAAAAGTTTATATGTAACGGTACTATAAGTATCATGAATTAGATTATATGTTGAGCATAACATTGAAAGGTTGAAAAGAGCTTTCATCTTTATGTTCGTATCGATATCCCTTAGCGTATGGGATGGTAGTATCATGTTACATAGCAGAAATATATCTCTGAAGGAGTTCTTGTACTTTTCCTTCTATATATAGGTAGTGAAGTCTCTTCTATTTTACATGAATCATGGCTGTCCAACAAAAATATTTATGGCACACTTTGAAGCGGAAATAATATCAACACTCAATTTATTAATCGTTGTAAGCCATTACAACAGAGATAATTACGTTTATAACGTGAGCCGAAATAGCGTAGTCAGCTTAGAGACTGCCTACGGACTAGACGACTGAGGGGTCGGAGTTCGAGTCCCGGTATGATCAAGTATTTTCTCTTCTCTATGTCGTCCAGACCAGTTCGGGGGCCCACCCAGCCGCTTATCCAATGGGTACCTGGATTTGTTTCCTCGGGGATAAAGCAGTCGGGGCGTAAAGCTGATCACTCAATTCCAAATAGAGCCGAGGTCAAGAAAATGTGGATCTATACATTCACTCCTTCATACTCTTTCAAGGCATAGTGCTTAATTAGGTGCGCATAGGGAAAAATTTACCTTTACAACACCATCTGATATAACGCAGGAAATTACGTGTTCTATTAGAATTTACTTACGCCTGCTTTGAGTCATTTTCATTGACTACTTTGATCAAATATCGTGATCCTAATGATGGTAACTATTAACACTACGATCTTTTGGAATGCGACGCCTGCTGTTTTGGCAGACAGGTACTAACTTTTCGGAAGAAGAAACTTTCCTCTTCAGTGTATGCAGTAATCTCAAGTTCCTTGCCCGGCCCTTGTTAAGGTCCAGTTATAAATGCAATTTTCAAAGACATTTCTCTTTCTCTTTTCTTCCCGTTTCTTCCATTGTTTCCATTCTCTCTGCTGTCTTTTCCTCCCATTTCTTCTCCTTTATGCCTCTCCATTTTATTCGTTTATCTATTATCTATGTTTTCTAATATCTTTTCTCCACTTTCCATCCACCTATATTTACTGAAATTAGCCCGCCGAAACATAGTCCTTCATAGGGCTACCGATAGCCCTTCGTTTGCTCCGCGCCACGGTGCTTACAGCTACATATAACATTCAATCAGCTCACTCCTCTATTCTGTAGAACTGAGACAATATACTGAGGTGTATTTGCTGAAAGTAAGAACTGGGGAGGTAGACAAACAGTCGTTGCTAGTTTATGGTCGTATACACTCAGCAGAGGAACGCGTCACGTAAACCCTGACGTCACAGTAAAAAGGTGTTGCAAGCGGCGTTCTCTTTGGATCCGCGCCGTGCTCATTTCCGCGCAACTGTGAAGTAAACAGATTTCTGCTGCAGTGAATCAACACGCAACTATAGATGAAGCGATGCTGTCTGTGTGTCCGCCAGAAGCAATATAACGAGGATCTCACGCAACTAAAATTATAATTGAGTCGAGTTCCGGAATTTGCAGTTGCAGTAGAGAACTGAGACTGTCGGCAGAAGAAGGCAACTGAGAATAATGGCAAGAAAGGAATTAGGTTCCGCAACAAAAGAAACTTCATATGAGACCATTATGAATCTTTCGCCAGAAAGCGACTAGTGGGGTGTACAATAGACCGAGGACACTAGAGTTTGCAGAAGTGAACTGTAAAGTGCGGGGATTAGCGGTAGCGCTCTCTTACTTGATATTACGAATTGAGTGTATGAGGTCAATAAAGATAATTGTCCAATCCAAAACACGTCTATAAGTCACGCACACCCTTTTACATGTGATCATAGTATCGCAAAATATTTTTATTTTCATATCAACTACATGGCGTTACACACCAGAACTTGTTAATTCTATTAAACTTTGAAATAAATTGAAAAATATACTATAATTTTATTTCTAAACTAGTAAACCACTGCACCACGTACGTAGACATACTCCTGCCTCCTTGTGTCTGAAATATTTAATTAACTGATACCTGCTCGTAAGTTTGTCAATATTTGTCAAGAACGAACTTGAATGACGTCTTTATTACAGAAAATACTAAATGTCTTTTTCGCCACAAAACATAGGAAAAACTGGAAAACAGAGACAAAGTTTTTGCCTTTATGTTTACATAATCTGTTTACTTGAAAGGCCCCCCTTCGAAATGAGAATTACTTGCATTTGATCGTCTGAGTCTGAAGAAGTTAATTGAATACAATCATTAAAAAATACATACAAATATATTTACATCCATTTGTGATGAACTTCGTCAAGAGTACAAACAAATTAATAAATTTATCATCGCAAGGTCTGTGCCTGGACAGGCAACACAAACGCACAAATTATACGGACATACCAACTCATTCACGCTCGACTGGGAATAGAATTCATTATCCTAGTTTTGAAGCCGCCGAACAAAGTAAATGGCTTAGACCGCGTGGCCACTCTGATCATTGGATGTGCATATTTGTGTAAGTTTACTTATTTATTTACGTTTTACTAAATGAAATCGATAATTCCTCAGATAATGCAACGTATGATTATAGGGTGTGGAAGCAACCTTAGTCTGAGTTAACAGCCTAACACTGGCTAGACGAGCTGAAGAGGACCACGAAAAACTCAAAATAACTTCATCAGGGTCAAGATTTGAACCTGACGCCTCATTAATACGAAGCAGGAGTCCTACGCAACCTACCGCCACATCTGTTATACACTGCTTAAATATTTCGTAGGCCTACAGATTTACAGTATAGTAAAGAACGCACTGTATACTCTAAATGGATACTTCTTCATGAAGGATTTTGATGCAGCTCTTTACGCTTTCAATCCCAGCAAAACAATTCACTTTAGTACTAAGGATAAAAGACTTATCCTTAAAAATTAAAGGCGTATTGCTCTCAGAATTGACTTCAGTGACATCTTTTGTACTGACTAGCAAAACTCTTATCAGCAGACAAAGCGCTTCGACAGCACCAACTACTGTGTAGCAGAAAGTTTACAATTGCTACCAAAGTGAGAACTACAATTTCTTTTCCTATTATTTCCAAGTGGTGAGCGATTTAAAGGGAAATGAGGAAAAGAGAAAAAGAATTTGGAGCCAAAATCCGGAAAGAGAAAAGCCAATAAAATGGTCGGAAACGAAATTAATTCTTCCTCAAGCAAACAAGTAAGGATGAAAAAGAGAAGACGGCGAAAACTTCTCAGCTGAATAAAAGCAGCCGCTAGTGTAATTGCGAGCGGGAAACTTACAACTCGCTCGCTGCATTGAAATCGGTTTCTAGGTCTGCAGTCACCAATACCTCACTTTATCACAGCGATCAATTAAAATATTATTCAAATATATATTATGTTGCAAATCATAATTAACTTTCAGAAATAGATGAGTATTTAAAACAACATAGAAAATTCTAACAATATGAATTGATCAGAAAAGTTACAAAGAGGGTATTTCAGGTTCAGGCTCCTTCTAAAATATCACTGGCAACATGTAAAGCAAATATTATCCAACACTTGTTTATGAAGAAAGTAACAGCAGATTAGCTACTTTCTTTAGGTGACTATTAAAACCAGTCACATAAAATGAAATACTACACAAATTAATGTACTACCACGTATATGGTGTCTACAAGAATCTGATTTAAGCAGGGATTATTTGGACATATGAAAGTTCAAGAAACAAGAGGCTACAGAAAATTCATTACGATAAGTTTCATAATCTGTACTTTACTTACTCTCATGGAGCTGAGCCCTTCTGGAGGAGCCTCCAGTTCTACAGCTACCAACTGAAGAAGATAATACGGTTAGAACATTAGCAGGAATGGAGAAGATAAGAAAATAATACAAATTTTTAGACGAAAAAGAAAGAAAGGAAACCCCACGTAAGAAACCTGTACCTTAAGGAGTCCAGAGATGTAAGCACAGAGTGAGAGTTCTAACGACTTTGCTCCATTACTGGCCTGTGAAGAGCATAGCAGTAACTTTTGTTTAACGATCTGGAAAATCGCAAGACTTACGAAAATGTGGACCAGATATAAATTGTTTCATATTGTTCTACAAATATTCTGAGTTATTCTTCGCTCAGACAAAGTTTCAGACGAGTTAAGCCCGAGTTGCTGGAAGAGATTTTCATGTGAAGCATACGCTATTTTGTTGGATTGCAACGAAAACTGGAACGTGCCGACAGTTTATACGAAGAGAACTTCAGATGAAATTCATTAAAATCTGTTTAGAGGTTATTGACATTTTACTTGAGGACTGACAAATTGGCCGAATGCACCTTTTTGCTACTTTCAATTGCAGAGTGGCAAACAATTGATCATATAAGTGAACGTGTGAAATAAAATTCAAACAGCTCAATATGTGGTCCCGTGACTCGTCCTTCTGAACGCAGCAATGAAGTTTAGTATTTCATAAAAGTGGAAAATTTCATAGTTATATTAATAATGTTATTTTCTCAAAAATAAAACGTTACATCAAGTTATGAGTAGAAAAATAAGATATGGGAAGAACTAATCGCATACTTTCCTTTGGCAGACATGAACCTAATAAAAAACGAAACAATTATGGGCGATACACAAACACACAGACAGACACAATTACACAGACAACAAGGTGATATCATAAGTCTCCTTTTGTTTCTCAAAACAAGAATAGTAGTTTAAAAAGAACTTGTGAAGAGAATGGAAAATAAATATCACGCGAAGATAGTACATCAGAGATGGAAGAATAAGTTTCAAATAGGTTTAGAGAATCTAGTGAAAAGTCCGTTATAATTTTCAACAGGAGAAACATATAATCATAATTTTCAACTATTGTTTCCAGACATATCATTCCTATTTAACTGATCTTATGAATTGAGGAATGTGAGTGATCCTCTGAAATCATTATTGTACTGAATATGCACGCTATGAACTTGTCAAATTCATGGAAGAAAACTTGACAAAGAAAGTGGCACTGATCTCCAGAGATACCATATTCCGGGAAACATCGGCACTAGAGTACCGACTGAATTATACTTTCCGTTACGTTAAACTGCTGTAATTGTCTGTTCTTATTGGTAACTATGTGTTAGCAACCCTGAAAACAGCGACAAAACCGACAAATATTACGATAAACACTGCTCCATTTCTACTATCACCTGCAGGCAATACGCAAGGACATGAAATAAAATGATTTCGATAAGGGCTTAGTCCAATACAACCGTAGGTATCTGGGTCACACATGAAACTTCTAGCTCGCCGAGGAAACTGCAGCAAATATTGATGATAGGCCCATGTAGACTGTCGTCATGGTTCAGGTAGTATGTATTCAACTATTTTCAAAGAGATCCCGATTTGCTTTCAGTCAACGAGAGTCTTTAATGCAACCGAATGAAGACTTATGGATATGAATGTATGAGCTTACACGTTTCGAGAACTGCATTCAAACAACGATTTTTAGGAATAAAGAATATGTCCTAATAAATGACAAAAGCATCTTCTGTTAATGCCACTTTCTTAGCTAGATTCCCACTGTTCTATTTTCAGTGTGACCAGGATAAAGAGAGATGGTAGTAAAAAATTGGAGGGAAAGAAAACAGTATGGAAAGAAAAAGTTAAAGTAGAAATTCTTCAAGTAGTTCAAACTTGCTGTACAGTGAAAGACAGACCTCTACTTTACTCTCATCAGCAGTTTTAAGGGTCCTTGATAAAACAAAAGAATGTCATGGCGACTTCGATCTTAGTTTGGATTTCAAGTACCCTTCAGGAAGTTCGCCACCGTATATATAGTCTCTTAAACTTTTGGGGAATTTTTGTTTTGCTTCGTGGGTAAGAAAAGACGTGCAAATTAAGCCAGGAAGGCAGGTGACTTTAATAATAAATGCTACTCGATGCAGAACTGTAGTCAACCTAGCTATCCATTTTATGGAACTTCGCGGTTATCCTCAATCCCTGAATACAGGATAACAATTGTACGGATTATTATATAGATTAAACATTAATAAATAGTAGAGTGGCAGCAGAACCACACGCTTCTACACATTTCATGCCAAAGGGCAACAGGGGACACGATCCGTTTCTCTCATACTCTCAACTTATCTTCAAAAATCCATCTTAATATTATTCAACAATCACCTCTCTCATCACCCAAGTGGACATTAGTAAGATTTCCAAAACAAAAAAATTGTATTTACTTTACCTCCCTGTCCTAGCCTCATATCCAGCTCTCACATACTTATGAATATTGTATATGAATACACAAGCGCGCGCGTATATACACATAGACAGGGTTCTTATAAATTAATTCGGCGAAAAGAAATTGCTGCATTTTAGAAACGGTTAGGGCTGGAACACACACAGTGACATCGGTCGTACGAAGTCCGTACGGTTCATGTCGCATCAAGTAGTAGAATATAAGTTTAAGGTCTTTCATTCTGGTCCGTCACACTAACCAATTAACAATCAAGTTCCTTCCGTCAAATGTGACACTTTTTTAAGTTTTCCACCTCGTCACCACCTGACAAGCATCACAACACACAGACAAGCAACATCAACTACCGACAGACAACACACGTCAACAATATCCCGAAGCAAAAAGATTGGGCCAAGCGGGAAAGAAATCTAGGGATTTTAAGAATTCTTACTTCAAATAACGAAACATAATTTTACAGAATTAACGACGAATCAAATAAGAAAGCTACTGTGGTGTGTGAAAAACTTTTAGTGAACCGACATTCTGGGTAATTTTAACTATTTGTAATTATTTTAATTAACTGGAACGTGGCTATCTTGGACAAAGTGAAGTTTTGTGTGTTGGTGATTTCTTTTTCTACTATAAATGCCTCTGATGATGGCTCCGTGGTGAGCCGAAACATGTAAGGCAGGTGGTGACGAGGTGGAAAACTTAAAAAAGTGTCACGTTTGACGGAAGGAACTTGATTGTTGATTGTTGATTGTTAAGTAGAATATAAAGTGTAGTCCTAGCTTTCATACGTGACGACATGCGACATCTACCGTACGACAGTCGGAGAGCAAAGAAATGTATTTGGTCGCTCTAGTGTGCAAAGGAGATCGTACGGCAAAAAAAAAATCGTACAACATTTTTCCGTACTACCGATGTCGCTGTGTGTTCCAGCCCGTATAGTTACAAATATCACACAAATTGAAACCTGCAAGGGAACTGATTAAGTTTTTGTTGGCAACATTGATTTCAACATGTCACTTGCGACAGGCGTCCGAAACACTGTCAAATAAAATGGCGTCTCATGTGTAAAATGTCTGAATAGGACAAAGAGGACCAATTCCTTGCACCCCAGTCCCCAGAACCTTACGAAATACAACTTACATCCATGGAGTTATGCGAAAACTACGTACACCAACCTCTGATGTCACAGTCCCTTCGAGAGTGAGTTTCACCGGCCATAGCCAAAGTAGATGGGTCACAGTTGTGACGTAAATGGGATGAATAAAAGTACTGCCTTGACGTTTGGAAGGAAAATTTTCTTTCCTTTCGCTCCCATTTTGGAGCACAGGGCTGATTTCTTAATTTCATTGATCATTTTTACAGACGGTGGGACTCCTTGGACGGGTGATCAGCTCGTCGCAAGGCCTCTACCTAAACACAGGACAACACAAACAGAGAATAAACGCATACACACACCAAACATTTATACTTTGCGTGGGACTCTTAACACACGATCCTGGCTTCCGAGCGAGCGAAGACAGTACCTGTCTTAGACCGCTCGGCTACCGTGAAGGAAGGAAATTAATGGACACCTCCAAATAAACCTTATGAGTTTCCATGTTGTTTCATGTTTGTATCTAAAACCGATTCTAATTATTCAAATAATTTATAATGGCCTTGTGTGTGTACATCCATACAAAATTGTAACCCTGAAGCCGATTAGAATGCATCCACTTGAAACAATGAGTAAGTGAAGCAATAATATTAAAATTAATAATATAAATCGAGTTATGTTGAAATGTCTCTTGACAGAGTTGAATAACTAAATTTGATCTTAAAATTATTGAATACTTAGTTTGTTTCCAAACTCCTCTCAGTTAATGTGATAGGTCGGTCACGGTAGTCAAGCGGTATAAGGCATGCGCTGTCTTCGCTCGTTCGGAAGTCGGGATCTTGGGTTCGAATCCCACTCAGGTCATATATATTTAGTGTTTTTGTGTGTATATGTGTGTGTGCTTTCCTGTGTTTCTTTACAGGTAGAGGCATTGTGACGAGCTGATCACCTACCCAAGGAGTCCTACCGAGTTTCTGATCTAGTAAACCGAAGTGAAAAGGAGAGTTTCATGGAGGTAGGCCAAGACCCAAATAGGGGCTGTAGCGCCAAAGGAGAAAAAAAATACCAATACAGGCACTGGAAACTAACAGAATGCAAACCCTGCCAATAACATGTTTCAATTCATGGTTCCCATTCTTCCGTGTTTTTCAGTCACCTGTTATATATTTCAAAGCGGTTTTCTTTCTTTAACACTGAAACACATATTTCTTCTCGTAAAACTCCTATTTGTTTACTATCTACAGAGTCAATTTCCTTATTTTTATGCGACGTTGCGGTAGTTGTGGGCAGATAGCCCCCAGGTCGGTCTTTCACTCGTTGCTCTAGAGGCCATTTACCTTGTAGAAGTAACACAAAGTAAGAGGAGAACGATAGGTTATGGAACTCACTCTCTATGGAAATAAAATTTTCATACAAAAAAAACGGTTCTGGGCAATAGAGATATTCCTGCGACAACCAGAACGGAAATGGGACCGTTGTTGCAGGTCTAGTTTTCGATGTACTGACAACAGTACAGCGCCGAGTTACTCCCACTGAATGCTGTTAACATCCACAAATTTGATCTCATTTTCCGCTTACAGCTTTATGAATAGGGAGCCAGGAAAACAAACATCAATTTTATAATCCAGAGCTCTTTTATCTGTGAGCTTGGTAACTGATAATATGTTAGCCTTTTGTTCCAGTGGAAAATACTGTGGTTTAATGTTTTTACCAAAAATATATGAAAGTAAGTATGTTCANTCCAATGTAAAAAGAATTCCCTTTACTTCCTCGTTAAGAAAGGCACTGGTATCATAACAATGGAACCGTTGCTAGGATATGGCCGAAAGCCGAAATTACCTCCTGTCGTTGCTAGAAAATGGATAGGAATGGCGAACAGTTAAATGGGACGGGAAAAGGAATATGAAAGAAAAAACGAAAAGACATGTATGGACGAAATGGATAAATGTTCTGCAGAATAGAGGTAAACGAGGTGTGTTAAGTTGAAAGAGAGGCAGGAAGGAAGTAAGGAAGAAGGGAACGTAAGAAGGAAGGAAAAATGGGATTATAAGATGGTGAAGAAGAAGGAAAGAAATACCGGAAAGTGAAGAGAAGCAGATAAGAATACTGCAGGGATAGATTTATAGGAAATGAGCAAAGAATGATTATCCCCCTCAAATATGACGGTTAATGTAACGCCCAAAAATCATAAAATATTTCTGAAATTACAGTGAATGTTATTGTGCTCTAAACGGCAGTCCTCCGTCTTCACGCTCTGTTATTCACTGATTCTCTCCTGCTTTACCTACTTTCGCTCTTCTCACTGTCCTCTGCTTTCTGCTGCTTCCCCTCTCTTCTTTATTCTCTTTCATTTATCTCCTCTTCTATTACGCTATTCCCAGTCTACATCTCTTCTCCCTGATTCCATAACTGCATAGAGTGGAGCCCTCCCACCTACTCAAGAAATTCCTCCCTTAATGAAACTCGAATGTTAATTACATCATCACAACAGCCTGCCACCTGTTCGTGTTCTGCGAATTTCTTTTTCTAGAAGAGCCATTAATTCCAATGACATGCTTTTTCTAAACTCATTCAGGGAGACGCCATGACTCCTTACGTGGGGAATCAGAAAAATATGAAGCATATGGAGTTTGAATCAAGATACTAAACTAGGACTAACATGGTAATTAATATATATTTGAAATGCCATCGCATTCGAGGTCGAGTGGCTAGCATTCTTCTTTCGTATTTGGGATTATCCGTGTTCAAACATCAGCTTGGGACACCGCTGTCCTATTTGAGATATTTCGTGATTTTATCCAGTTCCTACAGGAAAATTCCGCTCTAAAATACCGAAATTAACGGCCGTGTGGGTCCGTTGCGCTGACCACGCGACACCCTCTACCGGCTAAAGTTGGCAGTAACTTCGCCGACAAGCCGGTCGGTGTAGTTCGCTTGCGGACTAAAACCACGGAGATTTGTTTTTGTTTTCCTACAGGAAAATACCATTAGAGTACTTCAATTTAGGAACTACCGCTTCCTTACACACTCTTTATAAGTACTTATCTGCTAGCATCCTAGTTCGACGCTGCATAGTCTGAGCTACTGAGGGCACCAAAAAATGATTGGATATTTGTACATCAAACTGAACCAGAGTTCTGGAAGAATTCAAAATATTTCCTTTCAGGCCTTCAAGTACTATTCCCCTTAATCATTTAAACGAAACCAAAATCAAGAAGACTGACAAAATTTTATATAGGTTAATAATACAAAGTTTGGTCCAAATCGGTCAAGTAATTTGTTCTTTGTTATGTATAAACGGAAGGAAATTATCAAACTAACATGTGATTCTCCATATTTACAAGCACTTAAAAAGGCAATTGGAACCACATTAAAAGAAATTAGTGAGCATTTGACAAATGATATTATGTAGCATAACCACAAACCATTATTGTTGAAGGGGTGGTAAGATTTTACAGGTGAAAATAATTTCGTTAAAGGTAAACGTATGCACTTTCGTGATATATTCGTACATTTTTCTCGCGGTACGACTCTCAATATTCGCCACTATTATTTCCATAGTAGTTTGACCTACTAGTGGTGTTAGGAACACAAACGTATGACTTTCTTTCACCCATTGAATCCTAAAGTGCAGCCAAAGGCAGCGCTTAACATCTGCTAAATTGGAAGGGCTGCTAAGTATAGGCTAACTAGAGCTACCCCACCCCACTGTCTGTACACCGCAGACTACGTCAGTCGTGTTATGCGCTCAGCTCTAGGCATTTGTAACACTGTCTCTCACAATCTAACGGCAATTTATCATGGCTATAATCACCAACAATTCTGTAAAATACTGCATCCAGAATACAACACTCATGATTCAGAATTGTAGACCATGCAACAGCATTTGGATTAAATTCACAAATAAATATGTGAAGTCATAAAATAAACGTAAATATTTACTGCTATGGAAAAGGCGGCGTTGAGAAATTTATTTAACACGTAATTCAACAATTTTTTAATCCTTGGTGACTTGTAAAAGAAAACTAAAGCTATCCCTGTAACAGGCACATAGGGTTAAGAGACGTCGAGACTATCGGCTCACAGATGGCGGTAAGTTTGTGAGACCTACGCGCCGCCCGCTGTTTACCCCCACACCACCCCCCTAGAAGATTCCTTATACTCATTTATGTTAGAGACTGAGTTGATCCCAGGGCCATAGTGCGGCTGGAACATATGAAAACGTCAAATTTATTCCTTAAATACTTCGGATGATATATACTGCAGTGCAAAGATTCAGCCTCTGTCCCTTTTAGCGTACCTCCAGTCTCAGCCCTTCACAATGAACACTCATTGTTTTATCTCAGGTGTTACAGAGCATTGCTTAAAAATACATGAGAGGACACTTTGAATTTCAAATGAGTAACATTTATTCCATGCAGAAATGGGACTGCACAAGAGCTATGATAAACAGTTTTAGGTCCTTCCATCCTGTGCTTTGACAATGTAAAACATATTTTCCGTGCCCGCTTATGAGGTTCCACCTTCTCCTGGTGGCACGTGTGTACCCAGTTCAGAAGGCTACTCTAATATGGTATCGTATTCACATATAGAGGTGGTATCAAGCAAATAAAATACATTTATTAAGTTTCATAATTGATACTTTCCCATTGTAAATAAGACCTAAAGGTTGGTCCCAAGTTAATATGGTTCACCTGAATACAGAAACAGTCTCCGAAAAACTACAGGTCACTACAGTCACAAATGGGCTAACTATGGTGTGAAGGATGAGGGCAGTCTAACCATAAAAGGAAGTCCTGGATCGGGTTTTGGTTGGAAAACTAACATCTAAGGAGGTTTGGTATATCTGTAAATAGAACTCCAAATCAGAGATCCCACCGTGATGACTGGAAGAACGATTATGTCTCAAGACACGAAAAAAACAAGAAGAGGAACAAGTACGGACTATATTTCTGATCCTTTAGAACACTGTGGTACCTATATATACCATCTATTTTAACATTGAGAGTTTGTACACAGAACTAATATAAATTCAGTATAACATAATAAACAGCGATTAATTTGCTCTACAGCATTAACCGACTGATATTTGTAACGGAGACGTACTGTGTTCCCTGTGAAGTAAAATCTACTCCGGAACTCCGTGACCTGTAGTCCGCAAGCGAACTATACCGACCGAGCGACCGCCGATTGTCGGAGAAGTTAGTGCCAACTTCAGCGGATGGAGGGTATCACTTGGTCAGCGCAACGAATCCCCGCGGCAGTTAATCTCGGTTTTCTAGACCGGGGAAGTAAGAATACATTTTAAAATAATATTTCTACAGACCTCAGGCTTCATATAATTAAAATTGGATTCTGGTAATTACAGCAACCCCAGTATCAGACATGAACTCTCTTCAACCAATTAAAGAACCACGCCTAAACCAATATGATTATTTGTCCTGTACCTCTACCTGTACATAAACACAGAAAAACCCACAATCCCGGTTTCCAAGCGAGTGAAGACAGTACATGCCTTAGACCGCTTGGCTAGCGGGACCGGCACAAGATCCGTCTACTGAAACGAATATATATATTCGGCACCCTTCCACTCTGTTCCTCTAAATTCATTTCAATAGACGTATTGCCTTACAATCTACTCATTTGGCCTCATCTCATTACATTATTCAAACACAAACTTGTATTTTTTCTTTTTCCTTGGCACTACAGCCCCAGTGGGCCTAGGCCTACCTCCATGAACTTCTCCGTTCATTTCGGTTCTTCTAGATCTTACACATACGGTAGGACTCCTTGGCCGAGTGATCAGATCGTCGCAATGCCTCTACCTGTAGACAAGCACAGAAAAACGCACACAAACATCCATGCACTGAGTGGGATTCGAACCCACGATCTCGGCTTCCGAGCGAGCGAAGACAGTGCATGCCTTAGACCGCTCGGCTACCGTGACCGGCACACCCTTGTATTACATTCTCAAATTTCCCCAGGCTGTCTTATAATCCTCAATTCCAACATTTTAGTAATATTTAGCAAAGTCTACAAATTATGAAGTTCGTCAATGTGCATTTTTCTCCAGACTCCCTTCACTTCCTCTCTCTTGGGCTGAAATATTCTCCCCAGGCCTCTCTTCTCAGACATCTTCGTTGTTTGTTCTTCCCTTAATCTGAGACCCCAAGTTTCACATCCAAACTGATACAAGTACAGTTACGATACAAAGTAAAGTAAAGTTAACTCTACACTTAATAAATTAAACACCACGCCACGAAGACGTGGGGAGGAGTTGAGGCATAGGTCCACCAGTCTTGTCCTCGGCACTAAATAGAGGTGAGTGGTCAGATTCACAGATCTGCCTGTACCCCAAGGGGGGGGGGGGGACCCTGGTACCCGTCGGTCTGGGTGGGCTCCAGAACCAGTCTGGATATTATGGAGAAGAGAAAAATATATTGCTCCTGTCGAGAAGCGAACCCCATTCCATGATTTTCCATCCTGTAGCCTAGTCGCTATATTGACTGAAATATTCATGATTACATTTACAGTGTTGTATACTTTAATCTGTATATTGCTCCTAAGCTGAGAGAAAGTAGCGACTATTTTTCTAAACCCGACATGTGCATGTGTACATACACCTCAGTCATCTTATTCACGTTCATAATAATAAACGTTCAGAAGTGCCGCCATGGATTATTCACACTCTCAGAAACATTGGTAGTGAAATGGTCCATTGAGCCACAAATTAAATAAATGCAAGAAAATGACAATTTGCTAGGTCTCGAAAATATGAAAATGAGGAAATTACTCCATGGAGCTGAGCCCTTCTTGAGAAGCCGCCAACTACGCAGCTACTCAGCACCTTCCCAGCATTTTATGGAACCCGAAGGTTCATCACCGTGTTCACAAGAGCCCTCCACTGGTCCCTATCCTGAGCCAGATCTATCCAATCCATACCATCCCATCTTATCTCTGTAAGATCCATTTTAATGTTGTCCACCAACCCACGCCTTAGTCTTCCCTGTGGTCTCTTTCCTTCTGGCTTTCCCACCAATATCCTATACGCATTCGTCTCTCTCATTCGTGCTACATGACCTGCCCACCTCATCATCCTTGACTTGATCATTCTAATTATACTTGGAGAAGAGTACAAGTTATGAAGCTCCTCATTATGCAGTTTTCTCCAACCTTCTGTCACCTCATCTCTCTTTGGTCTAAATATTCTCCTCAACACCCTGTTTTCAAACAACCTCAGTCTATGTTCCTCCCTTAATGTCAGAGACCAAGTTTCACTCCCATACAGAACCACAGGCAAAATTATAGCTTTGTATATTCTAATTTTTATGTTTTCGGACAACAGACGAGAAGACAAAATGTTCTGTACCGAATAGTAGCAAGCATTACCAGAGTTCAATCTACTCACCACCCCATCCTATCTTTCTAAAATACATTTTAACATTGTCCGCCCGCCTACGTCTTGTTCTTCTTTGCTGTCTTTTTCCTTCTGGCTTTCCCACCAATATCCTATATATATATTCCTCCTCTTCCCATTCGTGCTACATGTCATGTCCATTTCATGCTCCTTGGATTGATCATTCTAATTATACTTGGCGAAGAGTGCAAGTTATGAAGCTCCTCATTATGCAGTTTTCCCCAACCTCCCGTCACGTCATCACCCCTTGATCCAAACGTTCTCCTCAGCACCCTATTCTCAAACACCCTCAGTCTATGTCGAATGTCAGAGACAAAGTTTCAAACTCAAATAGAACCACAAGCAAAATTATGATTTTGTTTAGGAGTATTCTAATTGTTGTAGTTTTAGACAGCAGACGAAAAGACAAATAGTTCTGAACTGAATGGGAGTAAGCATTAGCCGTATTCATTATTTTCTTAATTTCCTTTTGAACCAAATTTTGATTTTCAACTGTCTTATAAAAAAATATTTTAACTGTGCCATATTTTCAATGTATCTGTTAAACTATCTTCATAGCACTATTTTACCTTAGTTCTTCCACCTAATCAAATTGTGGGAATCTACAAGCAGATCACCATTCTCATCCTTCACTACGTTATTGCTAGGTTGCTAACAAAACTTACATCCATTTATTCCTCTACAAAATTCTCTAATATTTTCTTTCTTATTTTTCGTTCAAAGTCCATTAATTTTGTCTTTCTATTCCTGAAATATTTGCTGACTTCACGTCTTATATTGTTAAGATTATACCAATTTATTTCCTTTGGATGCTGTGACCACTGAAATTTGGTTTATTTTCTTTTATTTAATAGTTCTGAGCACGGCATATGCTTCTTCAGTTCATACTAACCTAGGCTCTCTTTAGTATAAACTTTATATTCTCTCTAATAGCTTCCCAAGCCACTATTTTCTCGAAAACAGCTCCTCAATTATTCTCACGAGGCTGAGTGGACCCTATTCCAGACCAACTATATCTCACAAAGACTTATAGCGCCGGGAATCAAACCAGGGACCTCTGGATCTGTAGCCAGAAACTCTGAGCACTAGACCACACAGGTCTGATGCTTCTAGGTGTTGGATATCAATTTCTTGATTCATACAACAAATATTATCCTTCCTTTATATCTTGGCCTCAATCTCAACTCACTCACTTCGACCCTGCAAAGTTACCCACCTACAAGACCATCAGTAAGAACACAATCTGAACAATCATGGTCTTGGGAACCTCACACTTATACTGATTCATCCTGTTGAGGCTGCAGTCCAAGGGCAGCAAATTCGAATTCCAGTACTAACTGTCTGAAAAGCAATGAGCCTGGTACGAAATCTGAGTTTCCGGGGACATGAGTATGGAGTCGGTATAACGACGAGCTCGGTGCTGGATATCCCGGGTTCGATTCCTGGCAGTGCAAATTTTTCTCTTTTCCACAGCTTCCAAAACGACACTGGGACCCGCACAGCCTATCTACTTGCCAACGGGGGGGGTCTTGTACCCGGTGTTGGGGTAAAGCGGCAGGGGTTCGAAGCTGACTACTCGCCTCAATCTAGTACCGCAGTCAAGAATGATGGAGCTATACCTCCGTCCTCACATATGTCTTCATGGCATTGTACTTAGAAAATTAAGCACATGGACAACTTTAAATTTACCCTTTAGCGACATGAGAGTTTATTCTGTAGTCTTCTGTGTTGTGACAGTATGCAGTCTTCTAGTCGGAGACCTTGATGATGCAGCCAATATAATCTTCCGAAACACTGATATCCACCAATACTACGATTATAAAAGTGCAGGCAGCATATTCTTCCTATATTTTTTCGTCCTAAACTGAGTCTAAAAATAGAAGACAACACATTCCTTCAAAATGGAGCTATACACCTATAAATATTCTGAACTTGAAATAGAGGAAAGAGATATCCCAAAACTGGGGGTTATCATCTGCACGCCAACACTGACGATCGAGGGAGGATGTTCTTCAAAATTGTCGGTATCCTCCTACAGCTCGATGTAAATATTGAGAGGATCAGCCCCCCCCCAAGATTCCAAGGATAATTTACACCGGGCTCCGGAGATCAAAGGAAAAATTTCAATCCGAAACTTGAGGGCTGAAGAAGCATGTTGCTCCCAAATGCTGGTATCTACCTGTATACAGGTATATGATCTGAACACTGAATGAGCAATTTCTTTGAAATATTGGCATCCTCATATGAGTACATATCAATTCCGAAGATTTATGAAGCAAATTTCTCCGAAACGTTCATATCACTTTAATCTGACTCTGAAGATGCAGAAAATAACTACCTCGGACAAAAGCTGATAACCGCCTATATTCGACTCCGAAAACAGAGGCCGCGTTTTCTCCGAGACCTTAATAAGCACCTACACGGGTAGAGGGTGTCGTAACCCAGAAGGTCACCATGTGAGACAGCTGAATTCAAAATGTTCGTATTTACTACGAAGCTGGGACCAAGGTTTGGAAATCCAGTTATACATGTATTCAGTATGAGTATCACAAGTTGGCGAAGAAATGCGGTAGGAAGGGAGGGGAGGGGTTTGCAACAGTGCTGACTAAGTAGGAAGCGTAGAAGAAGGAGATGGAATGAGGTAAATGTGAAGTCAACACATAAAATGCTGAAGGTCCAGCCTTCTACACACAGCGATATACAAAGGAAGATGAACAGTAGATCGTCTTTTCTTTTGAAACTTTTTCATTTACTGAGTCAAATACTGGAAAACTCTTGATATCTGGGATTTTCAAGTCTTTAAAATATAGAAGGCTTGAAGCAAACGGAGCCATAAACCACAAGACTACAATCCGAGAGAAATTCTTGGCTAAAGTTTGAGGTTCTGTAGTAAACAATGAGATTTGCATCCCTTAAATATGGCATCATGAGTAGTTTGGTACATAGGTATCATCCTTTCGGATGAGAATGTTGCCTCCATCTTCAAAACACAAGAGTTACAGTCAATCCTCCTGTGGCAAAGGAGATGACACAAAGTTCATGTTGAACATTCCTTTGATATTTAATTCTGCTTCTGGCGGACAAATTAAATCAGTATTATTGAACAAGGAATTAATTTTGGAGATCCTTGGAAAGACATTTAAACCATAGCAGACAATACATTACTTTCCTGAAGTTTTCCAGATATGCTTTAATATAACATTGACATTACTCCTTTATATTTTTCCACTTCTATTTTAACAGCAAAAGTCTATGTTCCTGAGAGCCAACAAACATGTGTACCTACATCTTCAGAAGTCGGAATTTGATTGGGGATTTTCTTTCAATGGTTACAGAAAAATTGCGTGCGATAAAACCCATCGTAGTAGCAACGTTACTTACACCCTTGCAATGAAATGGATTTGAAAGTAAAGACTATATCGCACTGTATTTCTGTTATCAACAACAGCACTACAATAGATGAACAGAACTGTTGTGAGAACCTCCGGACTAGATTTAGCTCGAAGAAGGCAGTCTTCTGGGATTTGGCACCGTGTATAAGTGGTGTTAACCGACGTTTCGGAGGAACGTATCGCCTCCACCTTCAGGGTAGAAGAAAAAGTATAAGAAAGCAGTCTTTTACCGTTCTCACGGTCTTGTCGCTTGCAGATTTCTTATACTTTTTCTTCTACCCTGAAGATGGAGGCGATACGTTCCTCCGAAACGTCGGTTAACACCACTTATACACGGTGCCAAATCCCAGAAGACTGCCTTCTTCATAGTCACCGCCGTGAAAGCCTCAAATCTTACATAGATTTAGCTCATTCGGGGCAGAGTCTATACTCTTATACCGTGTATTCTTCCGCGCCACAATATGAAATTCATATAAGTTTCAGAAATATACCACTTCTCCTACAAGTCACAGTCAAATCATTTACGAAAGATTTTGTACAAACTGCCTTGCCACCCAGGCCTTTAATAATTATATCGAGCATACAAATTGTTCATTTACCTTGTATTATATTCCCTGTGTCTGACTGTCAAGAGGAAATTTAATTAATTGCAGACATCATTTTGATAGCCATGTTAGTTATTTTTTTCTTTTTTCACATGCACTGAAGTTACTAGGGAAGTCGGTACGCGGGTTCAAACCCGGCAGAGGTCGTGGAATTTTTAAGGGCAGAAAAATTCAGGGAACAAGTCCTCCGGGAGGGACTTTAAGCCGTGGGTCCCGCGTCGTAGATTTACGGCACGTAAAAATCTTCATGTCTCTAGGAGACCTCTGAGCAAAATTAGGCAATAATTTCCCACCCAAGTAGTTTCCAATACCTCTGGTAGATGGGGGAAATATCAGGTACCGACGGCCGACCTCGTTGGCTGAACGGGGCTGATACCCTACCGGTACTGGTGAGTGCTATCGTGACAGTAGAAATTAAAGGGGGACGCACAATGGACCAATAACTGGTCTAAGTGCACGGGAAAACCCATCCCTTCTAATAATAATAATAATAATAATAATAATAATAGGGAAGTTGGTGTAGCGACTGGCTATAGGGTGGGCGACCAAGGAGTCGGAGTTCGAGTGGAATTACGGTCAAGACTTTTCTCTTCCCCGTATCTTCCAGACCGGCTCTGCTGCTCACCCAGCCTCCTATCCAATGGCAGCTAGGGGCTCTTCCTCGAGGTTAAAGCGGCAGGGACTTGAAGCTGACCACTCTCCTCTAGCTAGTGCGAGGTCAAGAAAATGTGGGCCTATACATCCACTCCCCCAAACGCCTTCATGGCGCAGTGCTTAATTAGTTAAGCACGGGGACAACTTGACCTTTACCTTACCGTAACTTCAACGTGCTCACTCTTCTAGTCATTGACCTTCAGCTAGATGTTTTCTTAACAGTAAATGCAGTATTTAAACTTGTATATATCTTTAGGAAATCTTGTTTGAGTGCTAAAGCCTATTTTGCTATTTCTTATTTATTTTCTCCTGTGCTGTCATATTTCTGTTGCTTGTATTCGTGCTGACTCCGTAACTGGCAATTGGCTGTTGAGATCAGCACGTAAGTACTTTTAAATAAAGAATGGAACTGAATTATTATTATTATTAGTATTGTCATTATTTTATAAACAAAATTATATTAGCATATATCATCATCTGGTTCTAAAGTCTCCACAACCAAATCACATCCTTAGAGATACACACATTCTCTGTGAGACACTTCCTTAGTTTTTGATGCAGTGTTTTAAAGGCTTCCGGAATATAAATGGTATTGTTTTCTAACTATACACAAGCTAAACTGTCACGTCGGTGGACTTCTACTGGACTACATGGAAATGATGTGCTTCTCTTAGTCAGCAATGTGAGAATATCAAATCAGATACATAATTGTTTCTTCTGAGAATAATACGTATTTCGACCGAACAGGGAAGAAATAATAGAAAATTGACGAAAATTACGTAATGGAGAAGCTTCGTAACTTTCACTCTTCTCCAAGTACAATTAGAACGATAAAGTGAAGAAAAATGAGATAGGCAGGGCATCTAGAATTAATGGAGAGAAGAGGAATGCATGCAGGGTTTTGGTGGGAATTGCAGATGGAAAACCTAGATGAATGTAAGAGTATAGTAGTAAAATGGATCTTAGAGATACAGGACGAGGTGGCATGGACTGCATTAATCTGGCTCAGGATAAGGACCAGTGGAGATCTCTTGTGAATTTGGTAATGAACCTTCACGATCCATAATATACTGGGAAATTCTTGATTAGATTAGCGTCTGGAGGATTTTCAAGAAAGACTGAACTCCATGCAGTTAGTTCTAAGGCACATACAAAACTCATAAATACATACGTTTCGTTAAAGACAGCGTTCCTAATGTGGTAAATATAGTTATCATTGTGCTTGAAATGGTTAATAAATTAGAACAAGAATAAATATTTATTTTTGAATATTTCAAGAAATATTCAGAATGATTTCAAGCCCGCGTTTCTACAACACTCGAAATATTTCGGATCAGTATTGTTAATTTTTGATCTCTCATTGTTTCTTTCATAGTCACAAACTGTCGTGAATTGTGGCAGAAGCGGATGGGGGGGGGGGGGNGTTTAATGCGCGCCAAGCCTTGGGAAAGTAATTCGTAAAGCTGAGGTTGCAGTCAAGGCTATTTACTGGATATTTCACCTCGTTCCATCCATTCTGGCATATCTTGTTTGTGCAAGTTTCAAGTCCGTTAGCTGAAAACAAATCTTTGACCTCTGAACTTATGATGAAAGGCAGAAAATTCCCACAGGTTTCCAAGTTAGTAAACAACTAAATTTAGAAGGTATGAGGTAGAACCAACGACTCATCCACGAAATACTCCAGTGCCCGCTAGCTGGAAAGATCAAAGTGGGCAAGATAATCATTTCATGAATATGCAGGTTCACTTATATTTTATGACAGTCTGGTGAAGAAATACGTCGATGATTATGCATTGACATGTATGTATCGGCCCATAGTCCCTGCAGCCTGCATTAAACTGATTTGGAGGGAATTTAGAAGATATAAACTCATATGAAACGAAGGGTTGAAACTGATGCACAACAAAGATTCTATCTTCTGTGACGTGATGACATATAGGCTTGTAGTATTTCACCAACTATTCTCAGGACAGTACTGCTTACATCTTAAGCTCTGTGAAGTAAGCCAAACATCAAGCAGTGTATTGCTCCACAGTTCGGAAGACTGTACTCTTCACAATCATTTTCGTGCAACCCCCAAATCCACTGCTACATAAAATTGCAACCTATATTAAAACGAAACTAAAATGTGAAGGTGGCCGCTCCATTGCTCAAGCGGTTAGTCGCTGGCATTCCACCGCGGCAGCCCGGGTTCGATCTCGCGTCTGGTCAAGTGGGATTTGTGGTGGACAAACTGGCGCTGGGGCGGGTTTCCTCCGTGTACTTCGGTTTCCCCTGCCAATCTTCATTTCACCAAATTCTCCATCATCATAATCACCCGGGGCAGGCTACGATAGGCCAATCAGTGGCCGCCGTGCTGAGTGGACCCAGTTGGATTCCAACCCCCACTAAGAGAATAAAAAAAAAGGAAGTTATACTTAAATCTGAAGATCCGAAAGTTTCGAAATAAGGCAGTTGTGGGGATACAAATAGGGCAGAAGTTTTTGGGCAGTTGAGATCAAAGAACTGAGGAAAATATTTGAGCCTAAGAGAGAGGAAATAAGAGTGCAAAACATGTAAATCCGGAATTTGACAATATGTACTCTTCGCTATATACGTTTAATGTAATAACATCTGAACGGTAAGATGGGCAGAATATGTGGCATAATTTAGGGTGTCAGATTGCACACCCCAAAAGAAACTTTGTCGGAAAACCTGAACGTAAAAATCCACTGATGAGATCTAGCCTCAGATGAGAGGATAATATTAAAGTAAACTTTAAAGGAAATGTATTCAAAGCAATGGACAATTAAACTAATTTTGTATAGGGTCCCGGGGTGGATGTTCTATGAAAAACACTGTAATTATGCCTCGAGTTTAATAAACGGCGGAGAATCTCTTATCAGCAACAGAATATTAACACGTCAAAAACAACCCGCCCCGCGACCGAAGCCCTCCCAGTATCTCAACATGTCAAACTGCCGAAACTTATCAAATACAAGTGAAGTGCACAGTACGACGCCTCTGCACTTTCCGTCCATTTGATCGTCCGGCCAACATTAGTACGATCAATGCTACCTTAGTGTAATCATCCATTCTGTAACTGGGCTTTCGGATCCGACGTTGGGGACTTTCTTCTTCATCAATTTGGACCCCACGGGGTAAAATACCCTTCCGTGATTAAAGCACTCGAAATGATTGATCTTATAGAGATTTCTGTGCGGCATTGATAGCAGAGAGAAGTGAGGATAAAGGGACGGGAGTCAGGCTTCGATCAAAGGTTCCAGTTCACGTCTAGTTTTCAGAGAGACAAAATAAAGAGACGTGTACATCTAAAATTGCTACCATTATAATTTTACTCCACAGAAATGTACTTGCCACTTTACAGCTAGTGTAATGAAGTCAATATTAAAGGTTCCTTTAATCATTTTTAATACATGTTCATGTGTTAGTGTAGAGATTGATAACTGGATTTATTGAACGGTTGCAACTCTCAACTACAAATAATTATAACAGTCTCATTCGTCTACAACACTTTATATCACTAACAACTGTAGCACATAAAAAGTCTTCTTTATGTTATTAGATTGGCACTCGTCGTTCCTAGGTATCGGCTGCTAACAATAAAACTCAATGATACTAATCGCCGACTTCGATATCCATCTGACTAAAATCAGAGTCAGAGTTACTTAACAACTTGCTGTTTGCCGCCAATCAGTTCGTTTTGGCAATAAGCCTCTTGAGAGACAAGGCCAATATTTTTTCAACTTAACACTTGAGGTTTTAGTCCACATGTGACATTCTCTCTGATGAGAGGATGATTCTGTTGTTTACGATTGCTGCTGGTCCTCGCCAGTGCAGTCATTCTGGGGTCTGATTCATGCGAGAATCATGGCCATATTTTACACTGTCAGATTCGAAACTCCCCTTTTCTGGAGAGTCCCGTCCCCGGCATAGTGTGAGAAATTAAAAATGTTTTCGAGGAACATCCTGCCTCCAATTTCAGGGTACATTAAGATGAAGACACCAAATACTTTCGAAAATGTTCGTATTTACTTACGAACTACACAATGTCACATCAAAGATGAGAGTTACCTTCACCCACTGTCATGAGCTTCTTAACGCTCACATGGCAATTGGCCGGTGATTTACTAATTCAAACTGTAGTTAAATCTGTTACAGAAACGATGAAAAGTCTATGTAAGATCTGAGGTGCTCACGGCGGTGATTGTGAATAATGCCGCCTCTGGGATGTGGCGCTGGGTATATATTATATTAACCGACGTTTCGGAGGAAAGCATCGCCTCCTTCTTCTGTGGTTTCCCATATGGTCCCTCTCCCTTCCTTTCCTAATCTTATATAGCTGAGTGTCTTTATTGACATTCAATCTAGAGACAGCTGCTCACGTTGGCTCATCGGTCGCGGATTTCGTATTTCCTGAAGATGGAGGCGATACGTTCCTCCGAAACGTCGGTTAACAAAATATCCACACTGCGCCACATCCCAGAAGACGGCGTTCTTGATGAAGAGTCTACTTAAAAAAGGTAGTTAGAGGTATATTAAAATATTGTGTGTAAGTTCTATTATGTCATCAACATCCATAAACACTGTCATTAGAGAATACGAAATATAACGTCCTTAATTTCCTATTGATGTCGCTTATAGTAACAAAACAAACTATTATGAGAGAGTATACCGGAATTTTCACACCATATGCCCCGGTAGACAAAACAAATAATTTGAATGAAAGTAAATTATATTTAATTGAAAATGAACGTGGAATACAGTTTTAATTAAAAGAGTCCCCTAGACGAATTTTCGCCACAATGGGTTTCTCATTACCTTTTGTGCCCTTTCAGTGTTTTCATCCTAGACGCTTGACGAATAAATTGCATTTCTTTCATTTTGCGTCTTCGAAAGAGAAATAAAAAACTAATTTGGCATCCGTTATTTCATCTTCCAAGTTCCGAGCGGCCTCACATTATATCTGCACCTTTCTTTCCAAACGTTACGCATGATAAACAAAAGAATTTCTTATAAGAATTCCTCAGAGACAGAACCAGAAGTTGGAACGATATTTCCATGCCGTTCTGATGTAATTTCTGGTTCTCTGACTGAAGTGTTACCTCATTTTAAAAGGCAGTCAACACGAGCATTGGGTATAACGTGAATTAGGTTGCTCCAGGCGAAGTCATAAAATTAAGTTGTGGTAAAGACATAAGGATAATGCAACCGGACTTCGAAGTTACTTAACGTCACTTCTCAATTGCAGGGAAGACACTCTCCTGATCTGAATATTCTAATCATATTTGGTATGTTGTTCAGTAAATGTTACTGAGATGGTTAAAATATGGCCGCTTCTGTGGTCTAGTGGTCAGAGTTCCTGGCTACAGACACAGAGGTCCCGGGTTCGATTCCCTGCACTGCCAGAGTTTCTGAGAAGTAGTGAGTCTGGAACGGGGTCCACTCAGTCTCGTGAGGATAACTGAGGAACTATTTCAAGGAAATAGAGGCTCCGGTCTAGAAAATCGAGATTGAAGGCCGTGGGGATCCGGTGCGCTGACCACGCGGCACCCTCTATCTGCTAAATTTGGCACTAACTTCGCCGACAAGCGGCGGTCGCTCGCTCGGTATAGTTCGCTTGCTGACTAAAGCCACGGAGATATCTGTTTGTCCTCTGCAATGCAGAGGAAGATAGCCGGGCACTTTACACAAAAACTTCGAGATATGTGATATGCATACAAATTTATGGTTGGGAAACCCGATGGAAGAAATCACTTGGAAGATCAACCGGTAAATGGGAGGAAAAAATAAAAAGGATTGCAAAGCAACGTGGGCGAGAGCGGATGCGGACCGATGTTGCTCACATGATAATGGACAAGTATGTTTTATAAAACCTCTTGAGCTATGGCGCGGCCTTCCTATTGATTTACTTGTTTATTTTGCATCGTTTCTTCAGTGTCGAGACCACATAACGTCAGTTGGTAGGAAATATGAATCGGAAATAATTTAAAAAGTATCAATTGTCGCTTAATCGAGACACTGCACTGTAATTTCTTTGGAACACTAAGGAAAATCATGAAAGCCCTCATTAGAACATAAGGTGTCTCGGCAGAGTTTCGAGCCGAGATCCACCCGAATACAAGTCTCGACTGTTGCCTCTATACCACCCTGTTTATGTGCCTTCTTTTACGTACATCCGTCTTCATAGGTGTTACCATCGTCATCAAATTTAAGATATTACTGTCGAATAGAAACCATTTTAAAAAATACTAATACATTTGTTCAAATATAAAAACATAGTGAGCGCCATAGCTCAAGCGTTTAGTCCCTGGCGTCCCCTCGCGGCGGCCTGGTTTCGATCCCAGGTCTTGTCAAGTGGAATTTGTGGTGGATAAAGTAGCGTTGGGGCAGGTTTTCTCCGAGTACTTCGGTTTTCCCTGCCCATCTTCATTCCACCAAATTCTCCATCATCATAATCACCCGAGGCAGGTACGATAGGCCAATCAGTGGCAGACTTGCCGAGTGGACCCAACTGACTCCACCCCCCTTTATGCGAATTAAGAAAAATATAAATACATAGCGAACACGCATGTACAAATTCTAGCTACTGTTTATAGAGTAGCATGATATGACAGCCGCATACGCTGGCATGGCCGTTATGTAATATTAATATGGCCGTCACGTAACACTGATATGATCCTAACCACGTGCGCTCTAATACATACACATATATTTCAGACTGCAGAGCCTGTAGTAAAGACAGTATCAGACGAAAAGGCGTCTAAGATTTATGAATATATGAATATGAATATATAATTATTGATTAACAAATTTTCAACAGCATTTATTGTAGAGTGCAAATCTGCGGTGTGGAAACGTCGTTTAGTGTATCAAGAAATATTCTGTGGAACGATATATCATGAGATGATGTGAAGTTTTACGAAATTCAATTAAGCAACCAACCAACCAGCTAAAGTAAGCAATCAAGTAAAACAAATACATTAAATAAAAGAAGAGTTCTAACGGGCCAGAGCAAACGAAATTAAACGGCAATCCCTAAACGTTATATACTCGATCTAGTTGCAAAATGTAAACCGAAGAGAGTTGCCAATTTCCCTGCTTTACGTTTACTCTCCCTGTCTTTCAGATTGAAGCATAACATCTCGTAAGCAAACAGCTACTTCGGCCAAGAATATTCAGGCTACTAGTCGGTCAGTTATTCCAGCAATTGCACTACTTTTAGGGAACCTGAGTGTTGGTTATAATCTGTAGAACAGACCTACACTGGATTATAGTCTGCGCTGTATGAATCCGTTAAAACCATTAAGTGATAAAAAATTATAAATTGTTCTTTTTACAATGGCTCTTCCAGCCCAGTTAAGGCCCAGGCCTCTTATTCAGCTCCGTAATCACTTTTCACAGAAGGTACTCCCTAGACGAGTGATTAGCCAGTCGCAAGGTCGCTACTTGAACGCAGGACAACACAAACATACAGAATAAACGCATACACCCACGAAATACTCATGCCCTGAGGGGGATTCGAACCCAAGATCCCAACGTCCGAACGAGCGAAGACAGTTCATGCCCTAGAGCGCGGCTACTATGACATATAATTGTTCTTCTTAAAAACTTCATACTTTATAAATAAATCATCTTCACGTTATAAACTAAGCAAAGATATATATTTATTTTCCTCGAGTTGAAATATAAATAACACTTTTTTTCTTCCATTTAATACATGCATTAATAAATTATGCACAGTACGTTAAACACATCACTGATATCAACATATCGGCTATTGTAATGTTAAAACGCTCAGAGATAAAATTACATTTGACTTTGGAACAGTGTTTGTCCATTTGTTCGGTTGTTCAGTGCTGAAAGGCTCCTACATTGTTTGCCACACATGTACATGGGCGTGCACTGTTTGCTTTTTGTTCAGTTGGCATGTTCCTTTGTATCTGTAACATTTGATGATATGCATTGATTTCTTTTTTCATATTTCTTCAAAGTGCTTACAAAAGCCCGCCTGCACAACGAAATAAATCAAATGATCCTGTAACATTAAATTGTCCGTTCAGTAATACAGGCGCTTTGGATAACCCACCTTCCTGTACACCTACTGGAGCCTATACTACGGGAACTCAGTCGCTTGGAATTAATTTATTTCGATAAGAAGGGCAGCCGCACTTTCCATTTTAACACTGTGTTCCCCTGTCGACAAAAATGGTGAGGTAAAGGTAAAGCTGTCCCTCTAACAGGCCATGAAGGTCCATAGGGTTGCGAGACGTTGAGGTTCCAACATTTTATCTAGACAATCGATTCATATACTGCGGCAAGTTTGTCAGCCCTACACACCAACCGCCCTTTGCCCCCAAGAACGTTCCAAGAATATTCCTGGTACTCACTTATGTTAGAGCCTGAGTCGTTCCCAGGGTCATAGTGTGGTTGGGAAGGATTAAGTAAGTTAAAAAAAATAAATGATCTCATCAGGACTCCATCCCGCCACCTTCCAGCTCGTAGCATAGTACCTCAACCAACTACACTACCTTGCTTACTTACTTGCTTACTTACTCATGGAGCTGAGCCCTTCTGGAGGAGCCGCCAATTCTGCAGCTACTCAAGAAAATCCCAGCATTTTATGGAAATCCGAAGGTTCATTATCGTGTTCACAAGAGCTCTACACTGGTCCCTATCCTAAGCCAGAACAATCCAAACCATACCATCCCATCCTATCTCTATAAGATCCATTTTAATATTGTCCAAACACCTTCACCTTGGCCTTCCCAGTGGTCTCTTTCCTTCTGGCTTTCTCCCCAATATCCTATACGCATTTCTCATCTCCCAAATTCGTGCTACATGACCTGCCCACCTAATCCTCTTTGACTTGATCATTCTAATTATGCTTGGAGAAGAGTACAAGTTATGAAGCTGCTCATTGTGAAGTTTTCGCCAACCTCCTGTCACTTCATCCCTCTTCGGTCCAAATATTCTTCTCAACACCCTGTTCTCAAACACCTTCAGTCTATGTTCCTCCCTTAATGTCAGAGACCAAGTTTCCCACCCATACAGAACCACAGGCAATGTTATAGTTTAGTATATTCTGATTCTTATGTTTTTGGACAGCAAACGAGAAGACAAAAGCTTCTGATTCGCTGTTTATTCTGAGAATCACACTGTCACGTATATTAGTGACTATAGACCGAGTCTGAGTTGGTGAATAGATTTATTGACAACTGAAGTCCTTTAAAGGATTAGGCACAAGGGAATATTTCCTCTTAAATATTCTTTAGTAAGTAGATGCACTGTGTTTAACTACAACTTTTCGTTTACGATATAGTTCTTATCTGTTCTTTTAAGTGTTTCTTGCAAACCACGCTACCGTGATGCCACCGTAAATCAATGTGACGTCTCGATTTAGCAGAAGCGCCGTAGTGGTGCGGCAACATCTCCGATACGTTTATGCTGCGTGTAGTCTAAACAAAATGTGAAAGGCGAAAACAGACATTCTAAGACATTTCTGGAATTAGCTGATTTAACACATGGAAGCTTTAATATCATTTTAAAAATATGTAAAAATTCAATTCCTAGGTAAGAGAAAGGACATTTCGTCTCCAATGTAGAGGCAAACCGGTGAATACTGTGTAAGGTACTTACTTACTTACTCATGGAGCTGAGCCCTTCTGCTGGAGCCCCCAATTCTGCAGCTACTCAAGAAAATCCCAGCATTTTATGCAATCCGAAGGTTCATTACCGTATTCACAGGAGCTCTCTACTGGTACCTATCCTGAGCCAGATCAATCCAAACCATAACATCCCATCCTATCTCTATAAGATCAATTTTAATATTGTCCAACCTCCTTCACCTTGGTCTTCCCAGTGGTCTCTTTCCTTCTGGCGTTCCCACCAATATTCTATACGCATTCCTCGTCTCCCTCTTCGTGCTACATGTCCTGCCCACTTCATCCTTCTTGACTTCATCATTTTAATTATACTTCAAGAAGAGTACAAGTTATGAAGCTTCTCATTATGCAGTTTTCTCCAAACTCCTGTCACTTCATCTCACCCATACAGAACCACAGGCAATATTTTAGTTTTTTATATTCTAATTTTTATGTTTTTGGACAACAGACGAGAAGACAAACGGTTCTGGATGGAATAGTAGCAAATAGTACCCGAGTTCAATCGCCTCTTAATTTCCTCCTGAATCAGGTTTCGATCTGTTATGGTTCAACCAACTACGCTACTTCGCATATTAAATTGCTTCTCCCCCTCCGAATATTTCGAACGATATTCCTGCAGCTCCAGAAAATGCGAGTGGTCTATAATCTTCCACATTTTCGTTAATCTTCTAAAGAGCATGGTTTAACGTACTGAAACTTTACATTCTGCCAACAGAGTGCATTTGTGTGTTTCGTATGGTTCTCACAATAAACAGCATCAAGCGATCAATATCGTAAAGGGACGTAATGTGTTTCCAGTGAGCTGCGAAACTAAATTTTTACAATTATTTAGAAAGAAGACGAAGAGGCAACGAGTGAAAATCTTCAAAGCCGGAATATTATGCTGTATCCTCCCTCTAAAATGTAACATCTCACTATTCATCTCTCTCTCTCTCTTTCAGACTTTTTCCTTGGTTTAAGGGGTTAGTAACTTGGGAAATTTGTCTGCATTTATGGCTATCGCAGAAGGAAAACTACACCGGTTTCTATCTGTTCGTCTGGTAGGCCTGCAGGCTGAGAGAATGAAGTAAATAATTACAAAACCGTGTGCCAATTAAATCTCAGGAGGCTACGCAATTTTCTGCCAAATATGGAGCCTGTTTTGAAGATAAGTCACTTAATTTCCTTCAAAGTGTTTATGATGTAGCTGCAAAAATTCAGACTTGCACCGCGAAAGTATCGGAGACGAATCTCGACAACTGCCGAGTATTTGGAGATTTCTGTGATTCCTTTCGGCTAACATTAGGTAAAACAGCGCCTATGATAAGGTCACGACCATTACCTTTGAAAATAACCTCTTTCCCACTATTCAAAATAATCTTTCTCTCTTATTCCATTATATGAAATATCAACTGAAGAATCCTACTTAATTAATTCACCAATCAGGTAGACTTGTGAAACAATTACTTAGGTTTGTGTTCATTCGTGCTAAATTCACAAAACTTCGAATTCCGTATCAAATATTGTGGCGTATAGAACCGTTGCTATGTGGTTACTCTGCAAAGAGCAATCTTCTCTAGGCAACGGCGGAATAAACACACCTCTACAATAATATAAGAGCTTGGTTTCTTACGTGTTCATGCTAAAATGTTATAAGCATAGGGGTCATTCCATGTGAAGTTATCCAAATAGGTCGCTCGAATATTTGAAGAAAATATATATATTGTACATTTATTTCTACATGTTTTCATACTTCAAAAATATATTTTAAACGTTTTTTAATCCGCTCGGTTCTCCCAGTACAGCCGTTTATATAATGCAAAAAATGCGTTTTCGGCTGAAATGGAGGTTTGCGTTATCTTCTATATCTCGATAATCATTGTGGCTAGAGTCTCCAATGAAAAACCAATTTGTTCCTCATGATATGGACTACAATTCATAGCATTATAAAATTTTACTCAGGTCTAATTAAGCTTGAATCTTACCTATATATTTTAGGAAAAATATTATATTTTACCTTAAAAACAAATGGGAGGGGAAGTATCAGATCTGTGGCTTCTACCCATTGTTGTTGCCTACATGAGGAATATAATCACGTAGTTTTGTACCCCGTATCTGTCTTCCAAAGTTTTCCAGGAGCTTCCGAACTTTAGCTGAGAGAAAGTGTCGCGTGGTCAGCGCAACGAATCCCCAGGGCCGTTAATCTCGGGTTTCTAGACAGGAGTCGCTCTTTCTATGAAATACTTCCTCAATTATCCTCACAAATCTGAGTTGACTCCGTTCCAGACCCACTACTTTTCAGAAAATCTGGTAGCGCTGGGAATCGAACCCGGACCTCTGGATCTGTAGGTAGGAACTCTGACCACTAGACCACAGAGGCGGTCTATCCTTACGGTAATGAAATAAAATTATGTGTAGAACAAATTGAGAAATGTGTACAAAAATCGACTCGAAATTCTTAAAGAAGAGGAAGATTTTGCAATGGATTTTAAAGAAATGGGATGTAAACATGTGAACTAACTTCAATTGGCTGAGGCTCGAGTCCAACAGGAGGCCCTAGGAAAATCGATGTTTGAACCTCAGCTTAAAAAGTGTTGGGATTTTTCTGATTATACGAAAATGTATTAACTACTCAAGAAATATCTGGAACATCGTTGTGAAAAAGAAACTTAGATGTGCAGTTATATCTGAACGTCACGTCATCAGTGTAAAAACCTCTAGAGAAGAGCACTGAAATAAGATCAATACACGGTTCGAGCTTCGGCCTTTTAACCTTCAGCAGAAGAAATCTGACAGTATTAGACACAAAGTTTGATGGTCCACAGAGTTAATATAGATAAGGTACCCTAAATACAATCTCTGCATCTGCCAAGAATTGAACCACACACGTCACATACAAATATTAAAAAGAATTTTCAACACTTGAGAATTAATTGTAAATTCAGGAGAAATAGTACAAATGGCGTTATGAAAGTACTGTCATTTTCTGTGAACTGTGTTCGATGCCTGATGCCATCTGCGTTTGTTTTCGGTCCGGTGGTTTGGTATTGCAGGAGAGAGGGAGAGTTCGTGCTAGGGCTATGTTAGGCATGACGCGGTCATCCGTGGGCAGAGGAAAGAACTGTGATAGGCAGTGTGGTTACTGGAGCGTTCGTTGACGGAGTTATTGTATTATCGACTCGGAATAGGCGCCATATGATTTAGAATGACCCAAGTTCTATAGGTTCGTCCAGGCTCTGTTTGCTTCTCTTTCCATTCTCCGACTTGCTCACTCCTGTCTCTTCCTTCTTTCATTTCTACTTCTCCCTCTTGGGAATGAACGAAGAATTCTGGACCGACCTTAGAAAATTTCGAAGAGAAGATTTCATCATACAAAAACCTCGGTAACCGTAAAGGATTAGACGCTCCATAAAACTTTTATAATATAGAAAAGGATCATGTAATACCAACACTATTTCAATTCAATCTTAGTTTGAAAGAAAAAAGGAAGAGGGACTAAGAGAAGATTTTACGGTAGGGACAGTAAACTGCGCACCGCTCTACAGAAAATGCTTAGCTTCCTCAAGTCTGAAATTCGTACAAATAATACTTAAAAATTAGCTTCAACTTCACAGGAAACTTGCGTTGTTTGAGGAAATAGTTGTCGCTTACTCTCAAAATCATAAGAAACTGATGAACACACACCACGACAAAAAATGAAGAGTTTATGCAATCTTATATTCTGCTGTGTACATAAAAAGCACTCTGATTCAGAGGTTAATACATATAATTTAGGAACCGCCTCTGTGGTCTAGTGGTCTGAGTTCCTGGCTACAGATCTAGAGGTCCTGTGTTCAATTCCCGGCGCTACCAGATTTTCTCAGAAGTAGTGGGTCTGGAACGGGGTCACTCAGCCGCATTACTGAGGAGCTATTTCAAGGAAATAACGGGTACGGTCTAGAAAACCGAAATTAACGGCCGTGGGGATCTGTTGCGTTGACCACGTGACACCGTCTCTATCCTCAAAAAGTCAGCACTAACTTCGCCCACAAGCGGCGGTCGCTCGGTTGGTATATTTCGCTTGCGGACTACAGGCCACGGATTTATATTAAGACTCGTTTAACTGAGAAATATCTGATAATAAAGATTACGTTTTCACAACGAATAGTAACACTGCTACCGCATGTCAACTGCCACATCTCTTAGCGAAGGGGAAATGGGTAGAGACGATTGTTTACTTCACGTCTCAAACATCCAGTGAAGAACTGCAATGTCTGTAAAGCCTTTGTGTAACTGAATTGGTGAAAAGGAGAAGTGGTTGGAAGGGAGGTGCAAGTCGCTAAGAGGGGCTGTCATTCAAATCCTAGCGAGTACCTGATATAAATTCGAAAATAATATATAACACACATCTTTCATTGTATCCTAACTGCGACAACAGGATACCATACCGAAAGGTGCTTCCGCAACTCTTTCACGTAATTCTAAGGAAAATCGTCTGTAATGTGAAAACTTATGTCATGGGTGGGTGCTTTCGAAACGTTAGTACCTACAGTCCATATTACATGGCGTCATTTCCCAAAAAACAATATTCTCAATAATCATCGCGACGAGAACTCAAATCCCCCCCCCCCGCCAAATATAATTATGATCTGAATAACTGAAAGAAATAGCATTCAGTAGATAGCACTGGGGTAGTCCCAGCCGATTCTCTAGAGCAGGCATGTCCAACGGGTCCATCGCGGGACGATTTTTGTCGATCTCATAGGCCTGTAAGAAAGTTATACGTGAAAAGCATGTAAATTCACTTGTAATATAATACGATTATATTCAGATTTTGAAGGGAAACTACGTATTAAAGTAGTCTGTACTTTCAATGTATGTTGCTTTTACGTCAAACATCATATGTCGTGTTATTTTTACGAATATTTTTGCTTAAAGCGAGGTACGACCATAGGAAGGGGTGGTAGATCACTGGCAGATTTGACACTAAAAAGTCGATCACGACCTGTTTGAAGTTGGACAGGCCTGCTCTAGAAGATGTGGCAGCCTCGACTTCTCACACTCCTATGAGCCTCCATGGCCTGTTACAGGGATAGATTTATCCGTTTGAACGTTTAGGCTTCCCGAAGGAAAAAGTGTCAATAATAAAGAGGAAGTGAAAGGAGAAGTTCATGGAGGTATGCCTAGGCCCATTGGGGCTGTAGTGCCAAGGAAAAAAATAAAGAGGAAATTCGTTAATTAAACTCAAGAAAGCAGAAACCAACAATGGATTATGATTTCACCACGAAGAAGACTAGCCGGGATCGCGTAGTCGGTATAGCGATTGGCTGCGGGCTGGATGACCGAATAGTCGGAGTTCGAGTCCCGATACTGTCAAGAGTTTTCCCTTCTCCACGTCGTCCAGACCGGCTCTGGGGCCCATCCAGCCTCCTATACAATGGAAACGATGGTTCTTTCCCCGGGGGTAAAGCGACCGGGACGTGAAGCTGACCACTCACTCCCAACTAGTTCCGAGGTCAAGAAAATATGGATCTATACATCCACTACCCCATACTTCCTGGCGTAGTGCTTACTTGGTTGAGCGCAGGGACAGCTTTACCTTACTTTCACCTTTACCACAAGGAATCTTGACTATCAAATTCTTGCATATCAATTAAGTGAAGCGATATTACGTTAAGCATCACGTTCCCTCAACCTTCGAAATCGTCGTAGATTCGAGGATAATATTAAAATTAATCTCAAAAGATTAAGCAAAAACCAGAGCCTGTTTCAACAGGCTCAGGACAGGAACCAGTAGCTGGCTAATGTGAAAACGATAATGAACTTATGTATTACATTAAAAGTACAGAATTTACACTTAGAGGCATGTGGTTCTCAGAATTTGACAAGATCATCTTCCAGGAAGTGATGTGTGGTTTGATGTATAAGTTCCAACATCTCGAAGGGACCTTCTAGGTCCATTTTCAAGGTAACTTAATTACATACTTATAGAGCTGAGCCCTTCTTGAGGAAAAGCCAAATCTGTAGCTACTCAAGAATTTCCCACATTTTATGGAACCCGAAGGCTCATTACCCTGTTCACAAGAGCCCTCCACTGTCCCTATCCTGAGCCAGATCAATCCAATCCATACCATCCCATCCTATATCTCTAAGATCCATTTTAATATTGTCTACCCACCTACGCCTTGATCTTCCCAGTGGTCTCTTTCCTTCTGGCTTTCCCGTCGATATCCTATATACATTCCATTTCTCCCAATTCGTGCTACATGCCCTGCCCACCTCATCCTCCTTGACTTGATCATTCTAATTATACTTGGAGAGGAGTACAAATTCAAAGTAATACAGTTCTTAATATTTTTACACGAAAATGGAGATAGTAAGTTCCTCCGTCACATCGATATATATCTATGTAACTACATGGCGTCATATCCGAAAACTCAGTAATCTTATTTATGAATTTCTTTTGCAAGATTATCTGCATAAGTTCCCATTAAGGGCTGCCGCATACCAACTGCGTCAAGACAAACATCAAGACATGGGACAAAAGACGCAGTCTTTCTTCATTCGTGATTGTCAGCATGAAGCTGACGTCAGCATCATGACTCAGACCGGTGTGCGGTGGTTTTCATAATCTCATTCGTTTCAACTGTTCTCCTTTTTTTGCGTCATGTCGCAGACATCGTGTCTTGACTGTTACATGTATTGACGCATGCCGGTGTGCGGCCTACCTAATGGTCATGGAAGTGAATCTTTGGCTGGGAACGTCAGCTCTGGAAAACGAGGCAGACAGCCGTGAGTTGTCGACGGATCGTGACTGCTAGTATCCGCCCTCACAGATACATCATCCTGCCTATCACTAAGGAAACACAGTTAAGTTGAAGTTGAGATATCTTGAATGAAGCCAGGCTTATCAAGCTCCATGTCAGCAGCCTTCACGCTGTATCACCCTCGTCAACCCGAACTAACAACTTATAACATTATCCTGGCTAATCCAACACAATTCTTCCCATAAAGTCACTGCACGTTTGGACAGGAACAACGATTCATGCACCTAACTTGGTGATGTCAAGAGGAAAAACCATTTACAAAAAAATTTCAGATTGAATGGATGTATATCTTATGAATTAACCCATTTATCATTGTGACTTGTAGATCCATTTCTAGGCAACGACTCGGTAAACACATTACCGCCATAAAGAATACGCAGACAACAATCGGATAACTTCCGTTGCCATGGAATAGCGCTGAAAATAAAACGAAAAAAACAAATGTCGAAAAGAGGTGTTTCCTATGTGGTTTCGCATATAACCATTGCTAGGCAACGGATGCGTTCTATGTGCTGTGGTCCGATCCTAGTCTATATAACAAGAAGCCAACAACAATAGTCTTAAATCTGAAGTTCAATTGCCAGTTGAAAGTCAATCTGTAAAGAGAATACTCAGCATGTGAAAAGAAAACTTTACTTGTCCTGTAGTTACAGTGAGACTATTATAAATCCGTTGCCAGGAGACGACTACTGAAGACTGAGAAGACCTAGCGTGTCCCAGTGATTTGCGAAGTGAATAGATTAGCGATACTGTTATAATTTATTTTGATTACGAGTGATTGTAAAGAAGGTGTCAATAAATCCAGTCATCTAAGCCAAAATCCACAGCTATAAACACGTGAGCCCTGCCCGTAAAGTAGGAGATTATTCGCCAGTTCCCCATCTAGACGGTTCGGACTCATTCTCACCTCAAGTCTTGTGGACTTTATGGTAGACAAAGTGACAATGGTGTGGTTTGCTTCATAACATTTTGGCATATCCTTGCTACTTATCATTCGACCAATTGCGTCTAATTCGCTAACCATCCTCAAATCCGACGGTACACAATGTCTATATGGACAGCGTCCTTATCGGTCAACTAGAAATATAACAGTGAAAAGTCCGTACGCCCCCCCCCCCACGTCCTGCTTCCGATGTGTCGCAATAGAAAAATATGAAATACAAAAAGGAAACTTTCTATTTGGGAGATAATGGCGGGCAAATTGTTAATTTTGTATTTACAGTTCAGGTTCGAAACCAAGCTCTCGCACATTTTTCAGCTTACTTCCATTTTTAATAAAGTAAAAATAGGCTTGTCAGATCTCAATGTTGTATTTGTGTCTCTGTATCATCCCCACACCCCTCAACAACTTTTGAATGGCGGAACCAATGTTTTTTAAATTTGGTATATATACCATGACACCTGAGCCCATCTCAATGGCTCGATGGCCTACTTCATATACCCGTCCCAATAGTCTGTGTGTCTACATGTGTATCCCCCTATCGTTGCTGGACAATGGTTCGGTAAAAATGTTACAGTGGCAAATAATACACAATCAGCAACAAAAGAGTTGTTAGGCCCGTCGTTTTCTATGCGATTCGTGTCGTATCAAAGGGAAGTAGGCGATTAGTATTTCCCAGAAATCGTTTCCTTTGTAATGATTACTTTAGCAATGCACATCAGACATTTCTGAAGGTCATAAAACGACATGTGCTGGCTAAGACTATAGAGCTGTAGGTAACAACGTTTGTTGGTCAAATTGTACCGCACATATTGCTCCACAGGCACGCTACTTGTTAACGATTGAAACCAGACTAACAACCATGTTCGAGGTACACAAATAATTACATGGGTTTAAATAGCATTTTTAAAAAATCAATTCTTATCTAACAGAGAACACGGCGTCTCATTTAGTATGCCAATTGCTAAAAACTATTTAGTGACATAATACTTATTTTTCTGGGAATCATAAGAAATTAATGAAATTTGTGGCCAAAATTCAGAAATTTTTAATGTAAAATCATTTGGAAGAACTAGTTACAACAATGTTTTGAATGAATAAGAAATAATTTTTAAAGTTAGGAATTTGTAAGCAATTTAGTAATTAATAATTAATAATCGGGCTAGCCAGCTGATGTAGCGTTAGAGGTAAGGAAGATAAAACCACGTGGTATATAAAGTTACTGCAAACTTTTGTATGGTTGACATGTTTAGATACTTTAATCAGTTTACGAACAAAGAGATCAAACTGTCCGGCAGGCTAGAGCAGAGGTAAAATTCCAGATCTTTTCTTGAGAAAAATAAGTCACAACAATGCTACCAATGTTTAAGAAAAATGCTTAATCTTTGGATATTGGAAGTAATTTAAGAATCAACAGAGGAGCTGGTTCAGCCAACTGATGCAGCGGTGATATTCTGGATTTGTACCTCAAATATACCCAGCTAGACTGTCGATAGAGTTGAAGGTTGTAAGGAAATTTTAGTTGACTTTACAGTCATTCACGCGGAAGTCATGATAGTCGCTACATATTAATAATAAACTGTATTCCGATCAAACACACTATAGATATTCAGAATATCGTGATAAATAATGTCATCCTTTTACAGCTGCTCAAGAAACTTTTCGTCGTGTATGGAACCAGAGGGCTACTTATGGTGTTCACAAGAACCAATTACTAACTAATATCTTGCGCCACACCAAGCCGAGTACATATTCACACACTCAATCTCTCGTAAGATTGATTCTATTACTACCGTTATATCTTCGTCTAGGTCGTCATTCGATTGTTTTCCTGTAAGCCAACGAACTAACAAATAAGAAACCAAAACGTGACACAAAGTTATTTTTCATCAGCTAAAATTATTTCACAGATAACTAGAATCCATTTTAAGAATATGAAACAGATTGTAGCATCAATTTATTTCAGCTCACATCTCGATATGCTACTTCCGTAACTCATGCTTTAGCACTGTCATCACATCTACGTCTATATCTCTCAATTTATCTTTTATTTGAAGTTTTAAAGGAAAAATTTTTTATTAACTTCTTTCTTTTTAATTCGTATATAAAATGGAACCCAAATAAGAGTTACGTCTGAGAAAATGTATAAAAAGTGAATCAGTTTTCAAAATTAGAAAGTCAGCAACAGCTCAAGACATGTAAGATTTGAGGCTTTCACGGCGGTGACTATGAAGAAAGCAGTTTTCTGGGATATGGCACCGTGTATATGTGGTGTTAACCGACNAGCTCAAGATATGTTTACATTCAATTACAATCCAATTTGCTCAATCTCTGGTGCCTCATAAGAGTTCTGTTTTTTGCAGTTTGATTCTGCCTTCATGTGTGAACTAAGATTCATTTAGGCCGCGCCATAGCTCAAGCGATTAGTCGCTGGCTTCCCACCGCGGTGGCCTGGTTCGATCCCGGGGCTGGTCAAGTGGAATTTGTGGTGGACAAAGTTGAGCTGGGGCAGGTTTACTCCAAGTACATCGGTTTCCCCTGCCAATCTTCATTCCACCAATTGCTCCACAATCACCCTCACCTATCATCTTAGGCTGGTACAACAGGCAAGAAGTGGCCGCAGTACAAGGGAATTAGTCCCACCCCACTAGCAATAAAAAAATACTTGCTTTTAAGGCGGATGCAACAACTGAAAAGCAACCGGTCTTACTCTAATCACAGTAATATCATTCTTACTTACAAATCAATTGCTAATAAACTCAACACGATATAATTAAATTACTTCGTTACGTTTCGAGCTTTCAATATGAAGTGACACTTCTGTAATTCAAGACTACGACAAACTCAATTAAATCCAATGACGCCAAACTTTCTCTTTGTCGACATGTTTCTTTTGTCCCTTTCTCCAACCATCAGACGAGTGTAAGAAATTCCTTCCAGATATCTGAAGCAGCTTGGAATTATCTGCGTGCCTATGTCATTACTGTATACCATGATCCTCTAATTTGCCTCGTTACAGAACTGACAGCCATACACACGTAGACACTGTAACACTTAATTGACACCATCTTCTCCAGGCAACGGAGAGTCGCTCTTAACAGACACTTCTACACTAAGTCAACTACAGCAGTTTCGTGTCTATGTAACAGAATGCACTTATATTTTCTACCCAGACTTCTTGTCGATACAAACAATTTAGAAACAGAGAGAAAAGCACGTCACTAAAATAAGAAATGTCATCCAGTTCTTCTTCAACTAACAGCGTTATTGTCATCTGTTAATCCATCCACCCATCTATGGCTCTACAGCCCTTTGTTGGGCCTTGGCCGCTTTTAAGTTTCTTAATCCTATACTCAGCCGGTAGGACTTCTTAGATGAGAGATCAGTCCGTCGAAAGCTCTCTAATTATATACAGAATATATACGTCACCGCTGGGGGAGGGGAAAGGGGGTGTCCTGCATAGCGCAAATACGTCACAATACAAACACTGAATTAACGCACACAGACTTACATGCCTCTAGAGAGCACCGATTCCACGACCCTAGTGTTCGAGCTGGCGAAGAATGTTTATACCTTAGACCGCGCGGTCACTGTGATCTACGCGTTATTGCCATAGACTGTTTAAAATAGACAGCCAGTTGGAACATAAACCACATTCATAGCTTATATTGCGTCTAGTTACATATTTGGACGTGACTTCGAAAAGACAAACAACGCAGACTTCCAAATCCCTTACACAATTACTTCCGTCTTTAATGCAACTTTCTTTACAAATACTCTTTAATTAAAATAATATTAAAATTACAATTACTGTTGCATGTTTCCGTCGTGGGGATTCGTTGCGCTGACCATGTGACGCCCTATATCCGCAAAAGTTGGCACTAAACTTCGCCGACAAGCGGCGGTCGCTCGGTCGGTATAGTTCGCCTGCGAACTAAAATGAAGGAGTTACATGTTTCAGCCATACTTGTCGTTCCCCAGGCAATTGTTCTCTCTTTGAAACTGCTGCACTACAAGAGTTTTTAAGTTAATAATTTTCCAATGTTATTCACTTTCGTCGTTCACTCATTAAAATATATTTGCTTGAGATATAACCCTTTACTTTTTCTTGCGCTACTTTTTGTCCCTGTGGAGTCTGTGCTTTCTCTAATGTATAATATATGTTCATGATTTTTTGTTATTGTTAAATTTTATACAATTTCAATTTTGGAAGTTTTATTATTACTTATTTGTGTTGTTTTATTTAGCCTGTGCTGTTATCGTTGTTATTATTTATCTGCCATATGCAAAGATGTATTTATTAATATATTTAATTTGCTATGTTTATATGTGTGTATGTTATTTTCGTTTTATACTTATGTACCCCATTAGTATGTATGTTCCTCTTGTATTACCTTTCGAGCTGATACTTTTTGTGTTAATCTAAATTTGCGTGACTATAATAATTTTGTTCTGTTACATATTTTAAACCTTTACATAACAATCGTGTTCCATCGCGTGTAAATGATATGTTTGCATAAATTATTACTCTGTCATAATTCGTGTTATTGTGAATTGTGTTTGTTGCTTGAGTTTTACTGAAGTCGCGCATTTTCTGCTGTTTTAGGTGCATTTTTTGCATTTCTGCTATAATTTCCGGTTCGTAGATTGTTCGATATTGATTCATATTTTCTTCCATGTGTTTGTTTTGTGTACTGGATTTGGTGATGATGTTTCTTTTTGAATATGAATTATATTTCATTATTTATGCGTAATGTTTGAGTTTTTATTCGTGGTTTCTTCCCGCTTCATTTTTTGTTGGTATATACATATATGTGCTATATTGTAATATGAGTTTCGTTCTCAAACAAGTGTTGTTTTATTTGTATTTGTATTACGGTGTAACAGTTTCCTCTTACAATTAATATAGTTGTATATGCCGTTAGTGTGACTATTATTCATAATATTCATATACTATTATATTATTTCAAATCCTTGACTATTTAATCTTTCTTATATTCCAAAATCATTAAATGTTATAACATTGTCGTAAACGAATATTTACTAACCTTACGATACTATACTTAAGCAGTCCAAGTTCAAAGCATTACAGCTCTCTTATTGAAGTATCAATTTAGTGTCATCTATAAATTTCCTCCTCGATCGCGCAGGTTTTCCATAAAATTCTGCCCGTATTTTCAGTTTTTCTCTGAAATTAAAACGCAGCCCATTACAAGTTCCTTAAATTGACGATAAAACTCGTAACAGTAGCATAACGGATAAAAAATTGTCAATTTCTCGGCGCATACGATTATAAAATTCTCACGTGTCCTTCGGATGTCCAAATGTTTCCCCGAGCACTTTGTCTTAAAAAACTTGTAATCCGTGGCAGAGCCTGAATCCTCAAAAGCGTTAGCTAAATCCCAAAGCAGAAGTGGGTAGTGGAAACATTGGCACTTGAATACATATATCATACATGACAACTGCGCCAGTCTGAAATAAAATGTAGTGAAAGTAATTAAAAAATAGAGGAAAGAAATATGAACCCAGAAAAATAGTAAGAGACCTTGAGCTTCACACTTTCATTTTGTACTTCACTTTCGTGAGATGACGTTTTCAGTGAAAATATCTACCACAGAACAAGAAACATTTTCACCGTTAACTGTTCTGAAGAATATTCGTCATACTCGTCGTTAATGAACACTTAGTGAATCTCTTCTGAGTCTGCGCGCTGCGTAGGTAACTATAGCCATCTTCTGAGCAAAAAATGACCGCTCGACAGAAGCATGATTGTTGGAAGGTTATGAACAAGGTAGCAATGTGTCAATATTCCTGGGTTTTGGTAACATGGTAGCTTAGAGTACCACTCCCTTCCGCCCCACCTCAAGACTCTACTAAATTGTATCCATTGTAATTGGGCCTGCGCCCACAAACACCTTCACGTTTTTTTAAAAGAATTTTGCTTACCCTCTATGAATGAATGTCATGTCCATCTAATTTCTCTTATTTGATCATCTCAATTAGAGTAGAGCACAAATTATGAAATTTCTCATTATGCAAATATTTAGCCTCTTGCTTCCTTTACCCTTTTAAGTTCAAATACTCTTGGCAGAGACTCTTCTTAAACGCCATAAACCTTGCTTTCCCCGCCTCCTATTTTTAGCGACTAGGTTTAACATAAAAATAATACGTAAAATTACAATTATGTTAACATTTATGTTTTGTTTATCAGATGGAAGACATACGATTCTGAATTGAGCCAACTTCATATACGAGTAGATATCCTAATTCCTCAATTGGATATTTTGATTTAAATCTCTCTCGTAAATGTTTTTCCGCAGTTTTCTCAAAAATGATAAGCCGGAAACGGGAATTCAATACAGCACACATTTTCTAGACAACCTGTATTTTTAGAAGTAGAAGAAAACTTAATTTTAATTTCATTTCGGTACAAAAATTAAAGAAGGAGACATAAAATGAAAAGAGCTGTTTTCTTTTTTATTCATTTGCTGCTGTATATTGTCCTCTGTGAGGTAAAAGCTTTCAGAGGAAGAATTAAAATATAAAATTCATATTGTAACTAACGAAGAGATGAAAGGGAACTAAGTGTTTACACGCGGTGCGTTGCTCGAGCTCGGTCGGTAATCACATTCATACAGCTCAGAACTTGAAACCGTCCTGTGAGAAACCTAATTTCTTTGGTATACACACCAGCCTTATTTTTAATGGCTACTAACTTTTCAAATTACATTTTAATACTTTCTCAACTCTTCGTAGGCCCATCCCGGCATTCGAGCAGAGCTATAGCATTATTAACGCATCTAGAATTTTACCGGAGGCATGAATATAATTTCGTAATCTCTATAAAGGTAGACGGGCCTCTCCGTGATAAAATCTCTCCTCAATAAAATTATAATTTTTGTCTAAATGAATATTTAAAAGAACCTCCATGGACCAGTACACAAAAATCTGTCAAGAGGTTAGTAGAAATTCGTTGTATTTTGGAGATCCCAGGTTCATATCTTGGCTAGAAAACCGATCACTCTAAATAAGGATTCTATTGTCTCCTTCAGTTCTTCCAGTAAATTTCCAAGATAGTACTTCAAATTAGGTTAAGCTATTAATAATATTGTATTTAGCGTCCTGTTGCACTGATTCGCGTCCATGATGTGTATGTATTGACCGTCTTCTAGTGCACACAATCTCTTGTCACTTCACTACATGTTTCGGCATCACTGTGCCATCCTCAGGTGTGTTATTTACGTTAACTATTACACTGCTCGCCATCATGTGTCGTTTATAAAATGATTTATAAATTTATATTCTTCATGTACTATAATAAAATTTATATATATTAAAATTTGTTAAGATTTATCATCTTATACGTCGTTTTTCAAACTCGCGTACAATAGGCCAGAAGTGGTCGCAGTACAAGAGACTGTCTAACCCAACTAGCAATACAAAAATCTGGTTATATATATGGATAAATACCGTCTTAAGTGCAACAAATTTTTTTTATTGTAGTTTTTACTTCTTTTCCTCCTCCACACTACATGTTTCGGCCCTAAACGGCCATCATCAGGTGTGTATCACTCACGTAGCTGTTACACTGCTTGTTAAAATTTAAAATTACCAGTCTTTCTAATTGTATAAAATCTTTGTTTATCTACACGCGTCGATTTGATTTTT
>NW_019720171.1:240030-258085 GCF_002891405.2 Cryptotermes secundus
TGTTAAGATTTATCATCATAAACGTCGTTTTTCAAACTCGCGTATAATAGGCCAGAAGTGGTCGCAGTACAAGAGACCGTCTAACCCAACTAGCAATACAAAAATCTGGATTTAGACAATAAGTATTCACATTTATTTTGGATTTTAATTCTCGTTAAATATTGAGTAGAACTAATTATATGAAAGCTTTCCTTTAATCGTAGAAAATTCTATCAGACGAGCAGAGACTTCAATCCAGCTACAAATTATGACCGCTGATGTAAAACCAGTAATTTTCATCGGTATAGTATTTTAGTTAATGTGTCACAAACAACGACATAAAAAAGCAACTTGTCACAGTTGGGCTGTCAACAGCCAGTGAATAAAATAGCAATCATCAATTTAAACGAGCTTGAAAGCAAACCGTCACTTCAGACGATGTCAAAATCCTCTGTCATATTTTCGCCTGACAATCCACAATATTTAGAGGCTCAGTATGCTCTGTTCCATGTGGAGAAAATATATCGTTCCCAATCGCTTCCTCCAGAGTGTGTGTACTTTTGTGGCCAGCAATATAATGTATTGCAGACTGGCATAAGGAAAGCCCATCAGTATGTCAACGAACAACTGTTGCGGATAATGACATCATGCTTGGTCACACTGTACTTCCCTATTTTGAACCACCTCCATACTTCATAGTACTCGACCGACACTTTAAATCGTAACTTAACTTAATATGCACATTTTGAGATTCAATCGTTCTGCAAATATTGTGACAATTATATTGAAGTAATAATTGTATAGAATTTAATTATAATTTGCATTAAAACAGGGTTGCTATCTATAGGTAAAATTATTCCTGTAACAGAACGAGAAGGCCCATAGTGTTGTGAGAGGTTGAGGCTCCCACATCCTCTAGGCAATCAGCCCACAGATGGCAGTAAAGTTGTCAGCCTTACACGCCGGCCGCTCTTTATCCCCCAGGAAGATTCCTGGTACGCATTTCTCTTAGAGGCTGAGTCGATTCCAGGGCTAAAATGCAGCAGGTAAATTGAAAAAATTCACCTCATCGAGACTCGAACCCGCGACTTTCCGGCTTGTAGCATTGTGCCTCAACCAACTACGCTACCCCGTATCCCGCTATCTATAGGTACCCCATGAATTTTATATCGAAACGTGGACACTGTACTAAAGATTCCGTCATACTACACACTGTCGTTTATTTGTAAGATCTTCCGCTCTTATTCGTCACAACAATTTCTATCATTAACGTTTAAGCGACAGAGTAGCATGAAGTAGCATTCACACACACACACACAATATAACACCATGGACATCAATATTCATGAAGAGTAATTTACTTTTGCATGCATTTGTAATACAAGTCGTATTGGTAAAGGTTTTAACATAATTCATAGGCCTTGAAGAAAAGCATAATGAAGGAACACTGAGAAGGGTAAGCTCTTGACACTTCCTTTACCGTCAGCTTACTTCACTTCGGGACTACCAAAAGAACGCTGTGTTTATGAAGTCTGGTATGTTGGTATGTTCACAAATATGATCTGGTGAAATTCCATATATTTCTGAACCTGACCGAAATAAGCCCTAGTACAAAAGAAATTCAAATCTAAATTATACATGCTTTTTTTAGAAGTATCCACTCTATAAACAAAAAACAAACTCCGTGGTTTTAGTCCGCAAGCAAACCATACCGACCGAGCGACCACCTCTTTTCGGCGAAGTTAGTGCCAACTTTAGCGGGTAGAGAGTGTCGCGTGGTCAGCCCAACGAATCCTCACCGCGGTTAATTTCGGTTTTCTAGACCGGAGTCCATTCTACACAGGACACAAAACATAGATATAATTTGATATCCATGAATTTTATTTAAAGTGTTTCTCATTGATGGACCTACTGTATGATCTAATTGAGGATTCTGAGATGGATGCAGCTCGTAGCAGTCAAGGGAGAGATCAGATATACGTGTACGTACTAAGTTCTAGTTGATAACCCGAAAGATATAAACCAGGAGAGGGGGTTTACGGGCATAGTAGTGAGCCTTGGAGTTCCATAAATGGTGAAATATTTGAGTGACAGCAATTAGTATCTTCTCAAGAAAGAATTTGTTCCATTGAGTTAGCCAGTTAGCAATGCATTTAATTTAATAAATAATGCAATACTTTATGATAAAGTTACATAAAGTACTGTTAGTTCTGCCTATAGTATATTGAGCCTTTAATAAAACTTCACGAATGAACTCTATAAGTGCTGGAGGAAAAAATATAAGCCACCACACCGAACAGTTCGTCTACTGGTCTTCTGTATCCTTTGTAGCGGGAACGCCTGGTGATCCCAAGATTCCTCGTACCCACGAAAGCCTTGACGCGGGAATGAGTTTTAGCGAACCGTTGTCTAGCAAAGGGACTTCTGCTTGTTCGTTGCTATTCCGGCGTTCGGGCTGTGTCTACAGAAACGTTTCCTAGCGAACGATGATTGAAGTATTTGATATATAACCCCTTGTACAAACGCTACAACATTGAAATAAATCCAACATTTTTAAATGTGGATAACACGTCGGAAGATGTTTATGAAATATGTGAACCGTTTACAACCTTAATCCTGGGAACCAATGTTCCCCAATTACTTTTTTCTGTGAAATAGTAACCGACTTTTAAAATATTATTTACGTGAAATTGGAGATTCAAACTACCTTTCCAAGAATTAAATGTGCAATTCTCATCAATTAACCGCAGGAGGTATCTCAAGTGGCAACTCATTATATAGCTTGCCTGGTATAGACATAAATTGGTGGAGGGGTGAAAATAATGAGCCGATATAACTGTACGCTAACGCGGTGCCTCACGCAAGTTTCCAATCAATCATGGCGAAACAATCAGTCATAACAATGTGTGCACTCGTTGCTAAGTTACCTAATTTCGTACGAGCCAGTACATAGGCAGTGAAATAGCCGCAAGCTTCATAAATATATTTGAATCTGCATACGCCGTCCCACTCTCTCTCCCTCTCTCTCTCTCTCTCTCTCTCAGCACACCATCAACGCCACCTGTCAACATCGCTTTACATGATCGTCTCTAATCCCAGCAGGTCTCTACCCGGATGTTCACGAATACAGACTGCCCAGGAAACTAAACCGATTCTCCATCACTTCCTGGAGATATCTACATGGTGAAGAGGCTAATATCCCCCATCTAGGCAAGAAATTCTCCACCTTCTATATAATCAAAAGTTTCAGTGTCGTGTTCACAAGATGCTTTTTCATATCTTGAGTCAATTTCAATACAGATAGTGCTGTCGGTATAGCGACGGCTGAGGGGTCAGGATTCAAGTTCCTGGAGTTTCAATTATTTCCTCTTCTCCACGTCGTCCAGACCGCTTCTGGGGCCCAACCAGCCTCCCTGCCGATCGGTACCGAGGGCTCTTTCCCCAGGGGTAACGCGGTAAGGGCTTGAAGTTGACTACTCACCTGCAGTTAGTACTGAGGTCAAGAAAATGTGGATCTCTACATCCATTCCTGCATACACCTTCATGGCGTAGTGCTTAATTAGTTAATCACAGAGGTAACTTTACTCATTTATATACGGATCCATTCACCCTGTCCTTTTAAGATATAGTTTATCATTATTCTCCTACGTACGTATTTTTCCCATGTATGCTACATGCCCCGCCAATCTCAAATTCCTTATCACTAAAGTAATTAAACCACTTATACCTGAATCGAGAGAATTTTATGTGAAATTTAAATTTCTCGAGCGCCTAAATACAGAAATTACTTTCTACTGGGGTGTAAAGAGAGTAATGTAAAATAAGTAACGGTATCCCTGTACCAAGCCGTGAAGGCCCATAAGGTTGTTTGACTTCGAGTCTCCCACATTTGCTCTAGACAATCGGCTCAAAGATGGCGGTGTGTTAGCCTTACGCGCCGACCGCCCTTTACCCCAAGGAATATTCCTGGTACTCATTTCCGTTAGAGGCTGAGTCGACCCTAGGGTCGTAGTGCGGCTGGAAGGGTTAGGTCATTAAAAAGAAACTAATGACCTCATTGGTAACTGAACCCGCATATAAGTAATATGCAAACATTCGACTAGAGATGTTGATTTGCGACTGTAAGCCACTTGCCTATTCTTTTAATTACATGAGAGTAGTTTAATTTTATATCAAATTTATGACTCGGTTCTAACTCTGTTATTTGTTCTGTTACGCCGTGCGACTGTGGGTGATCGTATCGATCTCTTGGAGGTACTTGCTACCTCCACATTCAGAGCAGAAGTTTGAGGGAACAGGTACCTCCGAAACGTTAGCAGTCACCCACTCACTCACTCACTCACACATGGAGCTGAGCCCTTCTTGAGAAGCCGCCAATTGTGCACCCACTTGAGAACTTCCCAGCCTTTTATGGAACACGAAGGTTCATTACCGTGTTCACAAGAGCCCTCCACTGGTCCTCATCCTAAGCCAGACAAATCCAATCCCGTCTCCAAATATCGTCCAGAATTACCTGCTGTAAAAGCCATGAACAGAAATAACGTCATGTGAAGGATCTGAGGTTATGAAGAATTCCGTCGTATATTCCGTGAAATGTCATTTCACGTTTCGTAGGAACATGTCACTTCCATCTTCAGGTTGTAGAAAAAGCCAAGAAACTAGTAAGAAGCAGATAGTAAGATCTGACATATTCCTCCGAAAAACTGGTTGCCATCCAACTGGGTAACGGCGTCATATCCCAGTAGACAGAAGTCTTCAGTATTAACGTCAATAATTGAACATAGTGAAAGCCTACACTCAGTTATATTATTCCTTTTTTACTAGTTATACTTATTGAAAATTTAACGCTGTCAAGAGAACTAAAAAATTCCTACAGAAGAATAAGTATTTCCTATTGTCACCAATCATCATCATCATCAGTAATCTGTCAAGACGACAGGTCCACAGTCTCTTTCAAAACAATTCCTCCACTTAATGCGATCTAGAGCTTTCTCCTTCAAATGACAGTATCCTCTTCTGTCCCCAAGGTCATCCAGCATCTTCTTACGTCTTCTTCCTCGTCTTCTTGTCACTTCTATCCGCCCATCTATCTTTCCTTCGATAGCTTCTTTTAGAAGGCAGTTTCTGCGTAAAACATGACCAATCCAATTAGCCTTCCGTTTTCTTATTTCATGTAGGATATTCCTCTGCTCACTGACTCTAATTAACACTTCTTCATTTCTCACATAATCGGTCCAACTGATCTTCTCCATTCTTCTCCAACACCACATTTCGAAACTTTCCAGATGTTTCTGATCTACTGCCCTAAGTGTCCATGTTTCAGCCCCATACAGAGCTATGCTCCAAATGTAGCATTTCACTAGTTTCTTCCTCAAATTTAAGTCCAATTTGCTGGTAAAAAGATTCTTCTTCTTGCTAAATGCAGCTTTTGCCATGGCAATCCTGGATTTAATTTCACAAGTACACCTTCCATCATCTGTTAACAAGCTACCCAAATATTTAAAACATTTCACATTCTCCACTTGTTTTTGGTCTATCTTTATTGTGACTGGGGTTGGTTGTCTCGAAATTTTCATTACTTTTGTTTTCTCCACATTCATTTCCATGCCATAGCACCTTCCAATTTCAATTAGTCTATCAATCATGCCCTGTAGCACAGTTTCTTCCTTAGCCATTAACACAAGGTCATCTGCATATTTCACAGTTTGAATAATTTGCCCTCCTACTTTGAAGTCACCGAGCCCATCCAGAGCTTCCTTGGTAAGGCATTCGCTGTACAAGTTGAACAGAATTGGTGATAAACAGCATCCTTGTCGAACTCCTCTTCCAATCTGCACACTTCCTGTCTCCCCCCTGTCCAGTCGTACTCTAACTTTCTGATCCATGTACAATTTGCTAATCAATCTTCTTTCATGCCAATCGATACCTGTTTCTTTCAGGATCTGCATTAATTTGGTCCAGTTTACCCGGTCAAATGCCTTCTGCCAGTCTATGAAGCAAACACACAGTTCTTCATCTATCTCCAAAGTTCGTTCCGCTATAATTCTCATCATCCCAATTGCATCCCTGGTTCCTTTTCCTCTTCTAAATCCAAACTGATCTTCTCCAAGTACATCCTCTATTTTCCTTTCAATTCTTCTTTTAAGTATCTTTGCTATTATCTTTGCTGTATGTGCAATAAGACTTATTGTGCGATGGTCGCTGCATTTTGTAGCTTTTGTCTTTTTCTTTAAGGCAATCATTGTAACTTCTGTAAAGTCCTTGGGCCACTCTCCACTTTCATATATGGTGTTCATTAGTTTTGTCAGTGTTTTCAAACCACCTTCTCCCAGTAACTTGAGCACATCTCCAGGTACATCATCATCTCCTGTAGCCTTTCCCTTCCTCATTTCCTTGATAGCTTTTTCCACCTCACTTTGTAAAATATATGGTCCTTTCTCGTCTGTATCTACTTCTTCTTCCGGTTCAACTTCTAAGGTTTCTGGCCGATTAGGTCGATCATATAGTTCTGAAATATAATTTTCCCAAATTTTCAGCACTTGCCTCTGATCTACTATTCTATTCCCCTGGGAGTCTTCGATGCCAACATTTTGAATCCCATGATTCTCTTTCCATCCTAGTTCTTTTGTCTTCATGTACATCAAATCATAACGGCCTGTTCTTTGAAATTCCATAATCTCATTACATATCTTCTCAAGATATTCCTTTTTGGCCCTGTCCGTGGCTCTTTTCAATTCATTCCTCAGTCTCCTGTATTTCCTCCTGCCTTCTTCATTGTTGACATTCTTCCATTTCCTTCGCTCCTCCATTTTACTCATCATCTCCTGTGTAACCCATGGTTTTCTTGCTATCTTCTCAACTTTACCTACCAAATCACTGATAGTATCTAACATGCATTCTTTTATATCGTTCCACTGCGCTTCAGCATTTCCGCTTTCACCTTCAATTGCACCGAGTTTCTCTTCTAGAGTCTCTTGCATGCTCTGTCTTTGAGCATATGTCACCAATAAAACTATCAAAATCATAAAAGGTACATACGAGCATTATAAGGACTGCTTACACTTCTGAATGTTAAATAATGTTAATGCAGCACATTTCGAGACACCCAGTGTTCACGATTGGTTCAGTGGCCTGGCTGTAGCCGCCGATGTTGCTGCTGGAACAGCTAACTTTACCCCGCAAAGCTCGCCCACGCCACCAGTCACTGCTCGCCAGATTTCAACTATAATTCCATGCCCTCATAATTTACGAACGCCAGTAAATTTATTCGATTACGCATAGAACTGGTCATCACCGTTGGGTCCTGCCACTTTCTGTGTGAGAGAAAGTGCGGCCACTGTATGTCGGATTTCCAGATCAATAAGTATAAATGTTATCGTAGTTCCACGGTCACAAACACACATACATATCCATATATGTAACTCTCTTGTTCTCTTTCTCTCTCTTTCTTGTTCCCTTCCCTCATCCTAACAGAGGAGATTACAAAATCCACTCTGAACTCTTTCCAATGCATACAGTAGTCACGGCTGCTGAAGGGATACGCAAGAGTTCCCGGGCGAAATTTCGTTCTAAACTTGTTTTAATTTACTAACTACATATTCACGCTGAAATTTGTTTATTTGAGGGTTAATCCATTAAAACCCAGTGGTCGCTATATATACCACTAGCTTTCATATACAGAAACTCTGCATTCTTTTCACAGAGTTTCGTATCGTTATCAGGGGTTATTTCCCTGAGTGGCATTAACAAAACTGGCCTTTGTACAAGAGACATAATGTGTTTCCTGTGAGGTACGAACTGACTTTATATATATTTGAAGAATTCCACTTTTTCTTAAAGACAAAGCAGGCTAACAAGCATATAACCATGAAGTTCAAAGCAGAGAAGAAAGACGGAAGAAGAGTTTCAGTCTCTAAAGTGCTAATCAATCTTTATAAGTTCTTCCAAACGGTATAGCATAATATTGGGGAGGATAGTGACTCTATCCGGCGTCAAGAACAAGCGGGCACACTTCCGCTCGTCGGATTTGAGCTTCTCACGGCAGTGACTATGAAGAGTAGAGTCTTATGGGTTGTAAAGTTTCGTAGTTCCTAGAAAGCCTTCATCTGCTGCCTGTTTTTCTTTTTTACTGCTTTCTTGCTTGGCTTAATTTTATACCCGAAGAAGGAGAAGGTTTATTCCTCCAAAACTTCGGGCTTCCTCCGAACTACACGGCAATACATCATAGAAATCTGTGTCCATCACTTAGGTTTGCTTGTCTTTGTGTGGTACTTATGTGTGCGTATAAAGCATACACAAAGAGAAATACCCGTTCTCTGCTCGAGATATATTTTTTCTCCTCTTGCTCCCACTTTTGGAGCATAGGGCTGATTTCTCAATTTTATGATCATTTTACAAAACGGTAGGACTCCTTCGACGGTTGATCAGCTCGTCGCAAGGCCTCTACCTAAACACAGGACAACACAGAATAAACACATACACTCACCAAACATCCATGCCCTGAATGGGATTCGAACCTACGATCCTTGCTTCCGAGCGAGAGAAGAGAGTTCATGCCTTAGACAATTCGGCTACTGTGACCGGCGCTCGGGATATGATTTCTATAAATATAGGAGACATATGGTATATATTTGTGTGTGTAGAAAAATTGTGCTTATCAGAAGGCTTTCAATAGAGATTTCATGGAAATCGAAAAATATTTAGTGTTCGAGAGAATAAGAACTTAACAATTTTACGTGATATGTTACTTTAGCGCACGCGTAGTATTATGATTGTTACTGATATCAAGGGATGTAGGATGAGCTGGACATATGGAAAGGATAAGGACAATAATGACAACAGATTTTGAGGTGGAACATTCATATATTAGTCGTTGAATCTGAGACACTATAGCAAAGAGAAATTGTGGACTCAGTAAATGTGATGTTTTCTGTGTGACCTAGTTCGGAACGAGAGGAAATACAAGCTGTGTTCTTCTGCTGAAAATGTTACACGTACGTGAACTGAATATGAACCACAGGATTCTATGTATCTTTCCCGCAGAAGTCCACTGGCCCGTTTGTCCATCCATTCTGACTAGACACGCTTATCAAATTTCTCCGGAAGGGGTCTAGCGACCTTAGAAGGCATGAAAAATATTTCTTTCCTAGGCATTTAATTATAATGAAACGATAAATGTATGTTCCCACTTATAACTTAACCTTTTTTGCAGTATGTTCAATAAAATGAAAAGAAAAAATACAAGTAAATTGAAAGATATCAGAGGTCCATGGTGGTAAGTATTTGAAATACAACTTGCTGGTATGTGACGTAGTGTAGTCTGATAGATAGGTATCAACATTTCGGAGCATCGTACTGCATCCATCTTCAGGAACAAAGCGAAGGAATTTGACAGAACAATGTTTCTTTGAAATGTCAGTGCTTTCTTCCGAAGCTACGTGGCATCACAATGAAAACCATAATCTTATGTATTCTATGGATTTTCACAATAATTTCTTTCCATATAATCGAAATTCTTACATAAATTCACTCTATAATAGCAACAGACGAAGTGGGTAACAAATCATCATTAAGCGAACAGAAAATACTGTCGATGTTTGTTCCATTATTGATATTAAGCAGGCAGCTCTTTTTGTTTTAACTAAGTAAACAAGACTGAGCAAATGAATTGTCAACAGTAGTTATAATTAAATATCTATATCACTCAAATTCCTTCTGAAATTCACTACCAGGCAATCAATGCTGAAGTCAGAAGCTGATAACTGAACAATAAATAATATATCAGCTACATATCACGAGTTATTTTATTCGCGGGAGCAGCTAATGCTATAAGTCATTATCTAAACAGTCTCCTTTTAGAGGTAAAATTTGCGTTCATTTAAACCGAGATAATTCGCAGTTTATCTACACAGCATAGCTTTTGTCCGTTTGTTTGGCAGTTTAGTGATGTGACGTAGATTTTCCGTCATTGTTCCAGCTAAATCTACATATGCCAACTTAATCCGTCTTAGTTTTCTTTAGTGGTCGCGTCCTGTTGTTACTTTATTCTGTAATGTTACTAACATTTGTTATTTAACCAAATATCAATGACATTTTAGTCCATTGATAAACGAACAGGGGTAATTCCATGGCAGAGGGCTGTCTTTAAACCTACCTACCTACATACCCACTGACCTACTTACCTACCTACCCTTCCTGCTGCTTCTACTTGGAGTGTAGAGCATCCGTGAAACGCTTCATTTCACTTCAGTTTCATAATCTTAGACAGTCGATAGGATACCTTGGATGGGGAATCAGCCCTTCGCGAGGCCGTTACCTACACAGGACAACACAAACACAGCATAAACGCAGGCAAATACACGTGCCTTGAGCGCGATTCGAACCCACGATCCCAGTGTTCGAGAGAGCGAAGACATTTCATGCCTTAGACCTCGGACTTGGAGAAACTCCGTGGTTTGAGTCCGCAAGCGAACTATACCCACCGAGCTACTGCCGCTTGTCGGCGAAGAGTTAGTGCCAAATTTAGCGGATAGAGGGTCTCGTGTGGTCAGCTCAACGAATCCCCACTGTCATTAATCTCGGTTTTCGAGACTGGAGCCGCTATTTCCTGGAAATAGCTCCTCAATTGTCCTCACGACGCTGAGTGGATCCCGTTCCAAACACACTACTTCAGAGAAAAATCTATTAGAGCCGGGAATCGAACCCAGGACTTCAGGATCTGTAGCCAGGAACTCTGACTACTAGACCACAGAGACGGTCACACCCTTCCACCAACTGTCCATAAAATTTACATGACCAGAGACTGAAAAAATGCACATTCGAAGTAACAATATGAAGAGACTCAGTCTCACCACACATCTAAAATTAATATTCCGATGAAACCGGGTTTAATGCTGACGTAAAAATTTTCGTCGATTTTTCTCCGCCTCAATTCCAGGTGCTTTTGATTATATCATCTGTCAATCTAACTTCGTCCTGATCGCTACAGTTGAAACAAGCAGTGTAGTGAAGAACGTAATATTTCCTTTGCCGGTCACGGTGGCCGAAAGGTATAAGGCATGTACTGACTTCGCTCGCTTGGAAACCGGAATCGACGGTTCGAATCCCAGTGAGGGCACCAATGTTTAGTTTGTGTGTGTGCGCGTTTTTCTGTGCTTATGTACAAGTAGAGGCCTTGCGACGAGCTGATCACCCGCCCAAGGACTACCGAATGTGTAAGATCTAGAAAGACCAAAGTGAACGGAGAAGTTAATGGAGGTAGGCCTAGGCCCACTGGGGCTGCAGTGCCAAGGAAAAAAAATATTTCCTCTGCTACTCTTCCGTATGATTATAATTAACGAAATCATAGAAATAAATTGACTTTATGGAGCAGAGTCATTCTTGTTAAGATGATAGTTACTCAGCTGGTCAATAAATACCCAGACTTTTATTCACCCCGAACAGTCATTTCATATCAACAAGAGCCCGCCTCTGAACCTCATCTGAATCCAGTTCACACCCTCACATTCTATTCCTGTAAGATCCATGCATGTCTCGGTCTCGCAAGTGAGCTCTTCCGTTCCTACATACGTAGTGCATGTAATTCGTACATTTCACTGCAGTGGCTGTTCCGACTGCGATCTGTTAGCTGTAATACACTGCTTGAAAGTATAGAGTCACTTCCGAAGGAAAACATGATGTCTTTATGCAAGATTTGAGGTCTTCACGGTGGTGACTATGAAGAAAGTAGTCTTCTGGGATGTGGCGCCGTGTGGATATTGTGTTAACCGACGTTTCGAAGGAACGTATCGCCTCCAGCTTCAGGGTAAATAAGAGGAAGAAATCCGAGTCGAACCAGCGTGAGCAGGTGCAACAGACTACTCAGCCTGTTGCTCCTGCTCACGCTGGTTCGATGGATAAAAATGAGCAGAGATAGACACGAAAAAAAATCCTCTAAAATTTCAGTGTTCTTTTTAAAGCAGCAAATTTTTTCGAAATATGTTAAATGCTTTCGGAGATCAAATATTCGCACGAACAGAAGGGTGGGCGTAATAAACCTCTGACGGTCTTAACAATCTCTCGCTGTAAAATTATACAATGCTGTAAATGTTACGAACTTCTATGGCAGTTTCTCTGGCGCAAGCTAATTTAAGGAAACGAACTGAGGTACGCACGGCATAACAGTCTTCCACGTTTCCTCAAATGTTGCCCTTAGGAATTCAATTCTAATTCAATATTTAATTAGATTTAGTTCTATTATTCTGGACTCATGAAATAATGCAGAACATAAATCTCATTTATCTAATTAAGATATCCCGAAAACCATAAGGATTTCGGACAAAGTGTGACGGATATAATGGGTATCCTTTAGTTTTCCCTACAGATGGGATAGAAGAATATTTTGCTCAGATATATATTTAGATAGTTACGGGCAGAAGTGCGTGTCGGGTGTAGTTATTTTTAAAATAAAATCTGAGATAATTAAACATTAATAAAATATTTCAAAATCATACTTCAAGAAAATTCTTTAGCTGTTTTCCGACTGGCCAAATACACGCGGACAGACAGACTGGCACACAGGAAAAATGCCGAAGCTAATGGACAATTTCTTAAAAGATGTCGTTCCTAATACGCTAAAAAGGAATGTGAACTCCGACTTCAAACAGAATATTATCACGAGTGCAGGGTTCCGTGACTAATAATATTGGGTTCTGAATTTGACGATTAGGTTTATTGACACTTATTTACAATTACAGTCAATTACGACAGCTCACAATCTGTAACTGCATAAGACTCGCTCCATTTCTTACTGGACTACGAGTGTCTTCTCTTCTCCGTGACTAACTTGTTTCTGATTTAAGTGTCGGCCACTTCTTCAGTTCCCGTTGTCCGCTGGTTAGCGCTCCACAGCTGAACACTCAACTATTGAACTCCTTTCTGAATTTTCTTACTAATGAATCTCTTGAATTCACGAATTAACTCTCTTTTACAGCTTCGGTATTATTTCTTTATTGCTAGTGGAGTGGGACTAAGTCCCTTGTACTGCGGCCAATTCTGGCCTATTGTACCAGCCCCAGATGATAGGTGAGGGTGATTGTGGAGCTATTGGTGGAATGAAGATTGGCAGGGGAAACCAAAGTACTCGGAGAAAACCTGTCCCAGGGCCATTTTGTCCACCACAAATCCCACTTGACCAAACCCGGGATCGAACCCGGGCCGCCAGTTGTTACCGCCTGAGCCAACTTTCTTGACAATAACATATAAAGATTCATAAGAATGGATGATTTTAGACTAAGTGACTGTTAAGGCTGCGCCATAGCTCAAGCGGTTAGTCGCTAGCTTCCCATCGCGGCGGCCCGGGTTCGATCCCGGGTCTGGTCAAGTGGTATTTGTGGTGGACAAAGTGGCGCTGGGGCAGGTTTTCTCTGAGTACTTCGGTTTCCCTTGGCAATCTTTATTCCACCAATTGATCCACAATCACCCTCACCTATCATTTGGGGCTGGTACAATAGGCCAGAAGTGACCGCAGTACAAGGGACTTAGTCCCATCCCACTAGCATTAAAAAAAGTTACTTTTAATGGCCATGACATAGCTCACGCGGTTAGTCGCCAACTTCCCACAGCGGCGACCCAGGTTCGAGCCCAATTCAGTACATGTGGCATTTGTGGTACTGGGGTAGATTTTCTCCGAGTACTACTGTTTCTCTTGCCAATTCTCATTTCACTTACTTCTCCACACTCATTATCTATCGCCTGGGGCTGGTACAATAGGCCAGTTAGTGGCCGACGTACCCCTTCCCAAGAAACTGAACTACAAATATACAAATTTTCCCGCCGAGATTTTGCATCATTTGGACTCAACAGATCATGCACCCTTTCCACAGAATCCATCAAGTCCAGTTTACTCTGCAAGCACGCGTTTTATAGAGCAGTCAACACAAAATGGAACATAACGTGTGGCCACACAAAACAAAATGTTAGAGAAACCATTCACACTAGTAATGAACATATTTGAAATATGTAAAGCAAATAATGTGATGTATGGCGCCAATTTGAGGAACGTGGTAAATGAACCGGCCTGCATAATTAAATTTTTGTTTCTTGACATGTTACATAGTTTCGAAACATAATAACGGCTCTGTCGCCATCAGAACCGGAACCATTGCTAGTGTAACTAATGCCACTTATTCACTCATGGAGCTGAACCCTTCTTGAGAAGCCGCCAATTGGGCAGTTACTCAAGAACTTCGTCCTATTTATGAAACCCGAGGGTTCATTACCGTGTTCACAAGAGCCCTCCACTTGCCCCTATCCTGGGCCAGATTAACCCAATCCATACGATCCCATCCTATCTCTCTTAGATTAATTTTAATATTATATAATATATAGGAATTCTGCTACCGTAAACACAACAAATATTTCAGCATTACATTAGATCTTTATTTACTGCGACATGTTTCGGTCACACACGACCATCATCAGGCAGCAATACGTATAGTTACTGAAATACCGATACGGGTCCTTATCGGTGCAACGCGTCGTGTTAAATATTAACACAAAACTTTGCCTCAGATTAGTGCACAGTTAAAATAGCATATACATCAAGCACAAGGAAAAAATTAAGTATAGAATATAAGTGTACATATATAAAATGTTGAAATATTATTAAAACATATTAAATGTACATTAGAAGTACATATATAAAGAATATAAAAGTTATTAACAAATATATGTAAGGTCAGGGATCTGTATGCCAACTAAAATTTGTTATTACAGGGGGATATCCTTCTACAGTGTAGAATTGGGCGTGCATGTTGCGTGGATCTTATTGCAGAAAATTCTACATAATAAGCCCGGTATATTGGACCCAAAGACAAGCTTCCAATGGTGTACAAGTTTGATGGTATGTGGATATTTGGTACGGTATTCACATGCTGTGTATCCTACATATAAAACTTGCAAAGTGGCGTATGTTTCTTGTCTGAGCGTATACACGTTCGGCGTGTAGGGTGTATTCTGCAGTGTGCGGTGGATTCACGTCTCTCGGTCGGTATAGTTCGCTTGCGGACTAAAGCCACTGAATTTGTTTTGTTTAGTAGTTACTATTGACCCCGTCCTAACATACATCTTGAAAGTTATTGTAACGTGTTTGGTCACTGAAGGAATTTTATTCTTCTATGTAGTCACTTCATCCAATCTGATGCACTCGTATGTGACTCAGCAAATGTTAATTTGTCGCAGAACCTCGTCCAACCGTTGCATTAGTTCCGTCACAAAATGTTGCGTTTGTCTGGTTTCCAAGCCGTTATTTGTTGATTCAGCAGACTCGAATATAGTATAAATTTGTCCATAGCCTGGCTTATTTACCTTGTCTGGATACAGAGTGAGAACAAATGATAAATCTGACCGTGCATGCAAAAATTTGAGATTATTGCCAAACGATGATATAATCTCCGCTCTCATTCATGAGAGCGCCATCTTGAATAGTTCTCTCGACTCGTTCTCTTACAGTTTTTGCTTCGCGGGTAGCTTCGTAAGTAGCTCGCGTAACAGAGTCAAGTGGCGACTCCATAGGGATTCCAGCGAAATACTTGCAACTGGAGAGGAACGAATAATACCTAAGAGTTTTATGTGTGTGTATATGCATATGTACAGGTGTACAGGTTACAACAATGGGGGTTTTAAATATTGAGACAAAATCAACTGCTGCAATGGTTTCATTTTTAATTATTCATTCATGAATGTGAAGAGACACTGAGTGGGCACCAAAACAGAAACTTGTCAAGCTTGGCTCTAGCTAGGCTCTTCCAAATGATTTGAATAATCTGAAAATCGAGGTTGCATTTATATTAATGTGTCGGTATTTTCACATTCGGGCCTTAAAATACGATTTAATTACATGTTATTACGAATACTATAATAACGTATTTCATTTATTTAAACGTAATACGATGATTTTGTAATGTATCTGAACTTCCTGTAGCGACAAGAAGGCTGCAACTCTGACATTAACGACCAGTCATTAATTTCCTTATATGCAGCTACTAACTGACACGCCTGCCAAAACCAATAGGAAACAGGTGCCAAAAGTACGTTCAGAACTTCCATACGGTGGCGAATGTTGTGTATTACTCCGCAGTGGGAGAAAGTTTGAAGACTGAATTTTCAAACGAGTGAGATTAAAAGTCATCTCTGAGCTGAAACGCTTCTTATAACATAAATTGGAACTATATGAAAGTGTTGTACGTAAATCTAAATTATAAATAAATTTTAAAGAATTTAATTTGCGCTAATCGTCTACAGTCACTCTCCATAATATCGCGACAATGTCAGGATATTTACTACATTTGCTACTACACACGGCAGCATGGCTGACAAAACGGCGAGGAAATATAACGTTACTGAAGAGTAAGCAGTACAAGAGAGTAGACCACAGAAGACCACATCCAATGTCGTGACAGCCTCAAATTCAACACTGCATTACAGTTTCTGGATGTGGCTCAAATAACCCTAAGAAATTTCTTCCACGCTACGGCCGCCTATTCATTTTCCTGAGTCCGTCCTTCCGCTGTACTTATGAAAATACTCGAGAACGTTACACGCATTTTCGTGATATTGTATATTAAATCTTTTTTTATGTTACCGAAATATGTCAATATTAATTTAAAACAAATATATTTAATGATGATTTTGCATGGATACTCACTAAATATTTATTGGTGAGAAATGACTAGAATAGAAGCAGAGGACGATACTGAGTACATTTTGTAAGCAATTACACACACACTTGATATTATCAGTGCACTTTCTTACTTTCATATTCAAGAGTAAACAGAATTTTGTTTATGAAGAAAAGAAAAAATGAAGTATTTTCTGAGCTCATATTGCGTTGAAGCCAGATTCATTATAATGCAGTGCTCTCTTACAGGGTGAAGCATACATTCATGTTGACAATTTATAGAGACAATAAATAATTATGTCATAATACTGACTGATTTTTCATTCACAGGTCATACTCGTTTCTCAGTATCAACACTTAAAACTGTACATTTCCAGGAATATTCTAGTATTTGTTTATTACATTGGAGACCGCCTCTGTGGTCTAGTGGTCAGAATTCCTGGCTACAGATCAGAGGTCTGGGTTCATTTCCCGGCTGTATCACATTTTCTGAGAAGTACTGGGTCTGGAACGGGATCCAATCAGCGTCGTGAAGATAATTGAGGAGCTATTTGAAGGAAATAGGGGCTCCAGTCTAGAAAAACGAAATTAACTGTCGTGGGGATTAGTTGAGCTGACCACGCTGCACCCTCTATCCACTAAAGTTGGCATTAACTTCGCCGACAAGCGGCGGTCGCTCAGTCGGTTTAGTTCGCTTGTGGACTAAAACCACGGAGTTTGTCTTTGTTTCTTTTATTACACTGGAAAAGTGTGTCATAGTCTTAATTATTCCATTCACTGTTTCTTCTGCAGACCTCACGTGTTGAATAAACACAAGGCTTCTTATTATTTATACGAGTACACTTTATTATTTAAGTTCGGGTCTTATTCAGTTTTAGCTGCTGTGCATTGTGATATTTGAAAGAAATGTAACCATATTCAGGGTGGAGTACAGCTAGTGTTGCTAGTTTGATTAGAAAGCTCTAACCCGTCAATCGGAATATTATACTATCCTTACTGAAATTTCGAAATCCCAACAAGGATTAAAATTGAATACTCGTAAATTCCTTTTATTAATGTACTATTCACCACAGATATTACAACATGGATTATACTGATATACCTGTACAATTTGTTATCTGTCACGCTACTGACTTTCCAATAAATGCGGTATTTCTATCAACTATGGTACAACAATTCTGTTCATTGATATAGTTTATATATTGCTTGTTCATTCATATTATCATGGTAACAATGAATGTTCGTATCTTTGTGAATGTGTACCTGATTCAATATAGCAGCTAACAGAATGCTTATATACATGACTTATAAATGCTGGTATTATACAGTGCGTACAATCAAGTGCGCGCCGCGGCTGCAATTTGCCGTGAGTCATACCACCGCAGAACGGATGCAGTCGCGGGGAGGAGTTGCAACTCC
>NW_019720171.1:258197-270463 GCF_002891405.2 Cryptotermes secundus
GTTGCAACTCCTCCCCGCGACTGCATCCGTTCTGCGGTGGTATGACTCACGGCAAATTGCAGCCGCGGCGCGCACTTGATTGTACGCACTGTAATATTCCACACAATGCTGTCAGTTTATTATATAATCCCTCTTGTGTCACAGCACGTATCCTGCTGTATACATTAAGTACTGGGAAGAAAATTAATACTTCCAATAGCACAGGGCTCTGAAAACTTCGAAAATTTTGACAACAATCGGTTACACAAATAGCTTCAAGTTTTCACGGCGACTAAAAAGATAAATTAGATGATACTTGTATTTCCCCCTTTGTGGACTGTTGTAGTTCAGTCAAGATAAAGAAAGCTACATTAGATAAACGAGTCATTTCACGTTGATTTATGTTAGGGCGTGAAAGGTCTTCGTGAACTCGAAAGGAGTGGGAAGGTAGCAACCAACCCTGGACTCTTTCAAGGTCATTATACAGATGAAGACTCTGGGGGATACCACAGGAAAGTCCTATATGAATAGTTTGAATAAGACGAGCTTTAAACCGTGTACCTCCCGAAGAAAATTCAGAAGCCTATCACTTACAGACAATGTAAGATTTGAGGCTTTCACGGCGGTGACTATGAAGAAAGCAGTCTTCTGGGATTTGGCACCGTGTATAACACCACATATACACGGTGCCAAATCCCAGAAGACTGCTTTCTTCACTTTCAGACAAATTGCACATTAGCCCGGGCACTGAAAACTTGCTGGACCGCACAAAATTAACATCAAATTTAGTTAAAATTTCAAAGTACACCAGTCATGTCTCGTGTGTTATTTCTCACTATGCTGTATGCAACAAAATACATAACATTTTAAACTGAATATCTTCCACCTTTATTTTCAAATAAATTTTCCATCGATTCAGCAACGCAAGCATTTTAATAATGCTGCCTAGTCTCCTATCCACCTATATTACTCTCTCTCTCTCTCTCTCTGTCCACACACGCTGTCTGCCGATCTGCATCTTGCCTGTCTGATTCCTGCCCCGCCATAACTGATATCTCTTAAACTCTTCAGAAATAACTCTATGTTGTTGGGAAGCTGACACTTGCTCAGCCAGCCAAGAAATCTTATGCTTTAAGTTGGACAATACGAGCGCACAAAATGGGTCCATTCTAACGAACGTCGTTATGTTTGCTGTAGAAATAAACAAGAGAGGCGAATGCTACGCTTTCCTCTGGCTCCATTGCAGACAAAAAACTACGTACCGCATTCTGCAACTGTGTGGTGTACTCAGCAACGTCCGCCATAAAGTACGTTCTTTGCAACGGACGTACTTCGTGCGCTCGTGTGGCCCCAGCCTAAACCTTCAAGGGACGTGTGTACGTGCGTATAACTCACATAAGCAATATATGCAATGCAATATGGAACAAGAAAACCTATCAGGGGGAAAATATATTCTGGAAGAAGATGACAACTAATGTATACAAAATAAAGTTTCCATATTTACCAATATAAACAAGCAGATGTGGGAAGATATGATCGCCTTCTTTCCTTTCACTACATCAGTGTATGATACGACTACATGAGACGCAGCAATGTTCATACTACTGACGAGAGACACTATTAAGCAGGCCGTTAAGGTGGACTCAGGTGGCATAATATAAAGAAAATAATCTCCGTGGTTTTAGTCCGCAAGCGAAATATACCGACCGAGCGACCGTCGCTTGTCGGCGAAATTAGTGCCAACTTTAGCGGATAGAGGGTGCCGCGTGGTCAGCGCAAAGATTCACCACGACCGTTAATCTCGGTTTTATAGACCAGAGCCCCTATTTCCTTGAAATAGCTCATCAATTACCCTCACAAGGCTGAGTGGACCCCGTTCCAGACCCACTATTTCTAAGAAAATATGGCAGCGCCGGGAATCAAACCCAGACTTTTGGATCTGTGAGTGGACCCCGTTCCAGACCAACTCCTCAGAAAATCTGGTAGTGCCGGGAATCGTCTCCGGACCTCTGGATCTGTAGCCAGGAACTCCAACCATTGGACCACAGAGACGGTCATATTTTTATAAATTAAATTACATATTTTTGATTCATAAATTTAGTAGACCATGTAATTATTCAAACGACTTTATCTAGGTAAGATATTCGTTTCAGCCGTGCTTACCAGTGTCTAGTTGCTTTGTGTTTCCATTCTACTCTGTCTCGTTGCATCAGCGGTATAACAACACAGAGCCGCTACAAGTTGTAATCAGATAAGCCTTTCTTTGCCTTAGTGAACCGGAACTAGATGTACTGGCATCTGGACAGCATACACGTACGAGTATATTACATCCTTCCTTACACAGTATTCAAATCAAGGATGCCGTAAAATAGGAGAAGAGGGCTGGAGGGACACTGAGGCATGTAATTGGAAAGGTTTGGAGAATTATTTATACACCTCAAACTTCACACTTCACGAGACTGCACTGGTGGTTTTACAGCCAGAAATATAAGACCCTCGAGGTTCCAGCACCCTGCGGGCCCTCTAACTTCCATCTTACTTCTTATAGCTCCCATACGTTTACCGGTTGCGGCTAGAGGAGTGCAGAAACAGAACAAGCACTCCCTTTAACGTCCGACGTGTACATATGCGAGTGCCCAGGGCACGGGCGATACAGACAAGAAATCGCGGTAAATCCCCGGCAGAGCCACGAGATTTCTCTTTCCTCAGTGGCGTCCAGGTAGGCTGCAGGGCTGAGACAGTCTGCTATTCAAAGCGTTCAAGGAGCTATTTGCCTCGAAACACAATGTTCGAAGCCTGAACGCTGTCACTGACCTCCTTTCAGTGCCGAAGTTATTAATACATTAAAATATAACAATTTCTTTCAACATCTTCGCAGCATGGCGCGGCGGTGGATGAAGCGTAGGTACAAATTTGCCGACTTAATGTTTATCTTTCATGAGTAAGACAGGGGAGTCAAACCCAAAGACCGTGCGGTCTTGAGACTCAAGATCGGTAAGATCACGACTTGATCATGAGACTAATGAATCCGAATTTATTTATTTACTTTTAATTACTTTTTTTTATNTAGATCAGTACAAATTTTTCGGAGAAGGCTCCTGCTTCCATCTTCAAGTAGACGGCTAAGTCATGCGAAGTGAATTAGTGCGTGTTATTTAGAGGAGGCTAGGACAGTGTGAATAACCGAAACAACGAAAGGACTTAAAGAAAACCTCCGATTTTTAGTCTGCAAGCGAACCATACCGACCGAGCGACCGCCGCTTGTCGGCGAACTTAGTGCCACCTTTAGCGGATAGAGGGTGTCGCGTGGTCAGCGAAACGGATCCCCATGTCCGTTAATATCAGTTCTCCAGACTGGAGCCGCTAGTTCCTTGAAATAGCTTCTCAATTATCCTCACGAGACTGAGTGGACCCAGTTCCAGACCCACTACTTCTCAGAAAATTTGGTAGCGCTGGGAATCGAACCCGGACCTCTGTGTCTGTAGCCAGGAACTCTGACCACTAGACCACAGAGGCGGTCACGAAAGGATTTAAGAATTTATTTTGTCCGTGAAGACAGTGTTCTTATCCAAGTAACATCAGCCAGTTTCAAACTACTGTGGATAAATTAGCTGGCAAGAAGAAATTTTAATTTTCGAAGAAGTTCCATACACGACTTCAATGGTTTGAACTTCATTAACAAAATTACTGTCTCAAGCAAATAGTTAATGCTCCGCAATGTCATTAGATGTATTTAAATGCAAATTTAAATCACTCATATACATAGTGGTTTCGAGATTATCAGAGAATGTTTCAGCTCTTAACTCGGATTTTCCATTACACCCAGAACATAAAATCAGATACGTTACCTTAGGATTTTGCTTCCTTCAAAATCTCTTTGCATTATGGAACACATATCACTTCACATCTGATGAATTCTGTTCGGGACCAATGGACTGTAACACAGTCATGAAGTTAACAATTTCAGTTTCCGTTTCAGGGACAAAAGTAAGGAAAATTTCTTTTTCAGAATTGGCACATAGGTAACTTGAGGCGAAATTAAGAGGTATTAGTTCGGGCTGTTGGGGCAGGAATTTTGCGTTCCTGCGTGACCTTGTACGCTGCCCACCCCATCCTGTGGAATTCGTCCAGATGCACGTTTCATGTCACTTCCAAATCAGCTTTACACTGCCCCTGGCATGATGTCAATCCGCATAACATGCAAAGGATATCACTAAGCAGCAACGAACAGTAGAACGTAATACATGTAATAACTTGATGTCAACGCTTGGCAACAAGACTTGTTTGCAGGTTTTAGTTTGAAATCTTATGTCTGCATTCTTCACTTTATAATCCACGAAAGCATCATCATATCTAAAAACTTCGAAACCTGATCTCCTTAGTGATCATTTTATGTCTTTAGGATTATGACCTTTATTTATGGTGGTCAAATATATCGCATTCAATTTAACCATGCGCGAGAATTAAAATACATACATGACAGATGGGTCGTTTCTAGGAGACGAATAGATAAACATGTTCCAACCAAGGCGCATCCAAGAATAGAAGGGCGTCCATTGCTAGGTAACAGACCGGTAAACACATACCGCAGTAATGAACGCGTAACAATAGGGCGTCCATTGCTAGGCAGTACGTGGGTGCACACGCCTGACAACAACACATGATATCCTTTGCTGAGCAATTGATGTGTTTTCTGTGGTTGATCCTTGCCGATCCCATGTCGAGGCGGAGTCGAATAACTCCACCGTAGCCCCGCGAGTGGTAGGAGGCGACGAAAAGGGAAGTCTCGAATCTGTGGCCGTAAAATATGTTCACAAGTCCCACGGGACTCGGACCCAAAAATAACTGAACTGGCGAGGACCTGCAATAATTTTAAACCACAGCCACGTCCTCTTATCTGAGAGAGCTACCTTCATCAACAAACCATAAACTCTCTGACAGTAATAAAAATCTAGTTGTTAAGACCCAGACAGACTGGCCTACTGACCGTCGGTAGTAACATAACACTCGGACTCAGTTCAGCAGGCGTAAGCAGGTGGACTCGAGGATTCGTCACGAAGACTTCGTTCAAGGCAGTTCAGTAGTTCATGTATTAACATTGAGAGTGTTATACTTGTTTGTGTGGCTTAGATACAACAATCTTGGAAGTGTAATAACGAATTGTAGTTACGACGTGTGAAATTATCTAATACGAAAATTGAGTTATGAAATCCGGAACCCATTATTCACTGTGACAATATTTACAATAAATTTCGCCCAATTCTCTTAAAAAGGTATAAGAAATAAAGTATTGCCTACAACTGTTTTATGATTCAGCGAATTCTCTTTTCACGTGCTAGAGTAACAACTAATTATTCTTGCATGATCAAGAAATATTGCACCCTACGGCAAATGGGTCAAGTCAACTTATTTGCTTGAATCTAATGAACAGTGGAATCTGACTAACTGCTATTTTAACTGACTTTCCCTTATACATTAATATTGATAAGTATAATAAATATATGTACTAATATTAATTAGTATGAATAATATTAATAAGAACAGAAATTTGCTTGTCTTTTCTAAGTATTCTGATGGTTGCGATTCAAGTTCCTAAAGTTACATAAATTTATATCTTATTCTTCTATTTATTTATTTATTTATTTATTTATTTATTTATTTATTATTTACAAACACTTACTTTCTTACTCATGGAGCTGAGCCCTTCTGGAGGAGCCGCCAATTTTGCAGCTACTCAAGTATTTCCCAGCATTTCATGGAACCCGAAAATTCATCACCGTGTTCACAAGAGCCCTCCACTGGACCCTATCCTGAGCCACATCTATCCAATCCATACCATACCATACCATCCCATCCCATCCTATCTATCTAAGATCCATTCTAATATTGTCCACCCACTACGCCCTGGTCTTCCCTCTGGTCTCTTTCCTTCTGGCTTTCCCAGACTTGATCATCCTAATTATACTTAGAGAAGAGTATAAGTTATGAAGCGCCTCATTATGCAGTTTTCTCCAACCTCCTGTGACTTCATCTCTCTTCGGCCCAGATATTCTCCTCAGCACCCTGTTCTCAAACATCCTCAGTCTATGTTCCTCCCTTAATGTCAGAGACCACGTTTCACAACCATACAGAACCACAGGCAAAATTATAGTTATGGCGCCTTGTAGGGAATTGCCTGAATAGGATTTGGAAGGAAGGGTTTGTAGCCTGGTTGAAGTTGCGAAATTATTAGCGCGGCATTTCTGTGAAGGACTGAGGACAAGGCCCAAAAACTGTCATGATGATCGATGTTCAATCAAGAGTCGAACCGAACACATACCGAATATAAGCCGGAATTGTTGACGCTTGAGCCAACTAACGAGGGTGGAAATCTTTACAGATACATGTACTTGCATTCAGCAATATTGTGAGTAAAATGTTTATGTTTTTATTTTGGTATCAACTTTAATATCTCGGCAATTTAAAAGGTACTACAAGAACAGAAAGGGAATACTAAAACACAAGTCCATTACAAAAATCCTTCATTGAATTCTGCTCTGTTTAAACTCAGCCGTGATGTTGGAAAGTCTGCTTTTGATCAGCGAGCGAAGCCCAGACTACTGTGGTTTGGCAATTAAAAGTTGTATTTCGATTAAAGCAGACAGGCAAACACACAGACAGATATATCCATTTATTTTATTTGAATACTATGGATACTGCAGAACCAACTCTCTAAAATGAAGGTCACAGTCATAGCAGAAGATTAAATATACACAACACTGAATAAAAAATAGACGGCCCTATTTACATTACCGGTTCATCCATCAGTTTATGATTGATTAAGGTAACGTCCTGGGATTTATGAATACAGGAATCTCTGTTGATTACGTATACCAATATATACAGATAACATTTCTACATTGATTAAATGATTAAGAGATTAATGGTCAAAAATATTTCCACAACAGCTAATCCGGGATATGTTCCAACTAACAGATGCGCAGAGAAATTTACGGGAAAATATCTGTAACATTAATATCAGAATATTCTATCATGGAGATCTACAGTCGTTTAGCTTGTCATTTGCGTGTTTGTCAGGATATAACATTTCAGGACATTATTAAATTATACGGCGCTAGTGTTGCTGCTGGTTTCCTTACACTTAACTAACACTGCATCATAATCAAGTGTTGAAAGGAAACTGTGTAAAGGATCTCACTGCTTTACACCCTTCTTTAATGGGAGTTCTTGAGACCAACATTTACCATTACTGAAAGAATTGTAAAGTTTATAGCTAGGCAACGGCGGGATAAACATCATCTTGCTTAAGCGCACTTAACAATAGGATGAATTTTTATAGATCGTTGCTAGGCAACAATGAGCGCGCCAATGGACTGGCGAGGTAGCTATCACGTGGCTCGTTTTCTCTGTGGTCTCCCTTATGCAAATTAGGACTTTGTTGTCCGTGAGTGGTCGGCGCGGAGGCTATATAACGGCAGTTGCAGATACAACAGTTTTCATATAAATATCTGGTCACGAGCCCTAGATTGGGCTCGACACCAAGACTGACTGACTGACTGACTGACTGACTGATCGTCAGTCGTAATGTGACTTTGACTGACTGACTGACTGACTGACTGACTGCCTGCCTGCCTGACTGACTGACTGATCGTCAGTCGCAATGTGACTCTGACCTAACAGTTTTCAGTTTCACGTGCAGTTCCGTTCAAGTGAGTTCTCGATGCGAGACAGCCACAGAAATTTCAGTTTTGAGTCCAACAGAGTGCAGTTGAGTTCCAAAGTGATTGGACAAGAAATGATAAGAGGACTTCATAGTGTTTTGAATACTAGTATCAGTGATGAGATCCGTTGCCAGGACACAACTAGTGAAGACGGAGAATCCTAGTGCGTGTGCAACGGTGAAGTGTAAATTGCGTAAATCAGCGATAGCCCTGTATCAATTCTAAGTAAGAGAGATTGTAACTGAAGTGCTAATAAATCAAATCATTCAAACAAGAACCCGTCATTTTTGTCGCGCGTACCCCCCTACACGTGACAGTATTATATATTTCATTAATGACATCTGAAATTAACCCGATCGACATATTGATATTATTGACAGTGAGTTAAAAATTAAAACGTAGGAGAATCGGTGATGGTAGCTTCCAGTAGCACTAAGATATTTACTACTGTTTGACAGTTACGGTCTTGTTCTTTGTGGGGTGTCCTCTTTGACGAGATGACGGGTCTGTCTTTTGTATATGTTGCTGGCTCTTGCCAGCGAAGTCATTCTTGGGTCTGAGTCCCTTCGTCCTCGTGACCATATTTTACTCTCTCAGAATCTAGAATTCCCTTTTCGTCGCTTCATACGACTCGCAGGGTCACGGTGGAGGTATTCGACCTCGCCTCCACACGGCGGTATTAGACTCCATTGCTCATGCGTATCTTATATATTGTGAAGTATAGATCCACTGCTAGGTAGCTGTTCGATAAACAGGTTCCCGTAGATACAGATTTTTGGTAAACAACTCCTTGCTGGATTCTGCCTACAACAATATCCGACAATAGTAGACGTCCATTGTTAGGCAATGCACGTGTTTTTCGTGAGGTCAGACCCTAGATTATATAGCAGTGAGTGACTCTGCACCAGGCGGAGTGGATTAATGTAGCGTGGTCAGAAGTCGAGAGTTTCCAGTCGAAGATAATGATTTGTCAATTGTTGTCTAACAAGTAGTATAGAGGTCCAATAAATTCTATCATCAAACAAAAAACCCGTTTTATAAGTCACGCAGACCCTTAATATGTGACGGTATTAATACTGATACGAATTCATTATTTTAAGGCTAAACACGCCAGAGAAGACATTCAATTTTTTCCCTCATACTACTTTAAATTTTCTATGTGTGCAAAATATACTTAAGGAAAGCTACTGATAATTCTTCTGTCCTTGCACGGTTTCGTTAAACGTGTCCAAAAATAGTTAGGAGTAGGAGGAAGAGTTGGTAAGAGTGTTAAATTATGCTTAATTTGCCACGAGATCCTTCTTTAAAGAGCAAAATATCTTAGTGCATCAGCTTTAATATCTTAGCTAAATGTAGATATCTTTCACAAAATTCTCAATTTTCTGATTTTGAATATTTTTGGCGAAGTTTGTTTTCAAGGACTTTCCATTTGAATTTCAACGACCATTATTCCATTTTTAAATATACATTTGAACAAAATATCAGGCTTAAATTTATTCTTAATACCAACTATAAGTCTTGCTGAATCTAGTGGGACTGACGTAAAATTAATGTAAATATTTAACATTAAATTTCATCAAATTCAATGAGGTACTTTTAAGGGAGAATTATACAAACGGGTGGACAGTTACGTCTTTCTTGTTATGTTCATTTGTACGAAGAACGCAATATAGGTCTCGTAATATTGTCACGTTTTGTGGAGAGTTGTATCACTATAAGCAGGGTATGGATTGGTGAATGGATTTGCTGACCTCTTGTATACAAAACTCAAAACTACAATTTTCAGGTAATTGACACACACAGACTAGTGCCCTCTGTCTGTTACAGTGCCCACAAGCCGTTTCCTGGCAACGGATTTTAAACAGGGAGATTCTTCAGCTTCCGGCGCTCAGGTCCTTTTTTTTCACTGTGGCCGGTACAGAACTCTTTGTTAACTGACAAACTAACTGGGTCCCAGACTGGCGGCCATTTCACACGAACCTCCTAGTCATCTCTTCACAGGTTCACTTCCAACTAATACTGAACCCTCTCACCCACCAACCAGCTTCTTCACGGCACTTTACGTAGCTGAACTGCTGAGAAGTGACTGGAGATCGGTTGGTACCCACTTTATATAACCTCAGGGTGGACCCAATTGAAAACGCCTCCTCCAACGATCCTTGTATTGTTGTCATGGCGGTTGCCTAGCGACAGACTGGATTTTGTTTCCGCGAAAACCTGTTTACCGGCCGTTACCAAGCAACACATATTCCTTCTCGTGATAGCTGTATAGCAACGGTACTACACGTTAGAGGACTATGCAAAAGACAAACTCTGTGGCTTGTAGCCCGCAAGCGAACACTATACCGACCGAGCGACCACACCTTGTCGGCGTAGTTAGTGCCAACTTTTGCACATAGCGGGTGTAACGTGGTGAGAGCAACGGATTCCCACGGCCATTAATCTCGGTTTTCTAGACCCGTTACAGGACTATGATATTCTCGAATAGTAGGTTCGGGTTCCGAAGAGCAGTAGGACAATTAGCGTCCTTAGCCATCAAGACCGTGCTACCACGTTCGATTCACCATAATGTGCCATTACATTTTTTTAAAACTTTGAAATTCTGTTGACGCACAATCACGACTCTATCGGAGTGGCTAATTAGGTTTGTGGCAGAATATGCCGCAACAGAAATACGGAAGTGTATGAAAGATCCAAAATTCATGATTTCAAGTGTCACCTCATCCCGTTCCAGAGTAAGTGAAGAACACTTCTTGTGGCTACACGACAGGAAGACTGCAACACTTCTACGTGTCATTCAAATACAAACTGAATTTTACTATTCACGCAGAACGCATACTTGAATTCAGTTCTTTGCATTACCGCACAATATTCGAATTTATGTTGCAGAGTCTTCTTTCATAACTCCAATGTTTCGTATTTTTAAATCAACTTTTCGAAAAAGATTCTTGGTGTACGTGTTAAGAATTGAAAAGAAGAAGAACTACAGTAAACCCACTCATTTATACATCTCACATCCATATATAAAAATAACTTCTAAATATATTGTGACGCACATGCCCGTTGCTGGACAACGACTTCGTATACACGTTCCAGAGAACATAAACAATAGGAGTTGTGTTCTCTATAATTGATTGTGATTAAGAGAGAGATTGTAAAAGAAGATGTTAATGAATCCAATCATCTAATCCAGGACCCGTTATTATTAGTCACGGAACCCGAAACACGTGACAATATGTAAACACATCAAGTCTAAATTAACTCTGTGATTAGATAATCTTCTTTGAAAGCTGGTGGTTGTTCTATTAGTCGAAACATTCCATGGATTTTAGGAAAATCTTATCCCCATCACCAACTCCAAAAGAGACCGCCACTGACTTCTGTCCTGGACCAGGTAAATTCCCGCACCGTATTTATATGGCGTCAATTTTAATATGATCTCACACTTACTCATTTCTTTGTGTTCCTATTTTCAGATTCAAATCTATATTTGTTTTAACATCTTTCTTTCTGCCCTGTATTTTCCGTCAATCTCATCCTTTCTCATTTGATCAACCTAATAACATCTGGTGAAAAGTACAAGTTACGAAACACCCCATTTCGCAATTATCTCCATCATTTTCTTACTTCCTATTTCTCTCTCTCTCTCTCTCTCTCGTTTCCAAGTATCGACCTCGGCGTTTTGTTATTAAATTCTGTCAATATCTGCTCATCCCTGAGGACAAGATACTTTTACATACATATAAAATAGCAGGAAATAGTCTTCTGGTTTACAGACTGGCGACGGGAAAGCAAAATTTCGGGGCTAACTCATATTCACCGAATTTACTCATCTAGTAATGTCATAATTAACGTAATCTTGTACAAGTATTGTGTGTTTGGACCTTATATATCGTCCTGTCTTTATCTAAAAACATCATTCTCTTTATCTTTCAAAACACAACGTTTCGGGTACTGAATTCTGTCTCCGTCTTCAGGTAAAACCTACTCAGTTGGTCTCATTCAATAAAGCTCTTCCCTGTCTCCGGAGATAGGTACTAGGATCGGACCCAACAGAGTAATCTTTACCTGAAGATGGAGACAGAATTCAGTCTCCGAAACGTTGTTTTGATAAATAAATAGGGCGGTGTTTTCAGATAAAGACGAGACGATGGATAATGTTCAGAAACATAATATTTGTACTAGTGCACTATCGTCACACACTTTTAGACCTTATTAACGTAATCTTGGTTTGTTTCTGTTGCTCGCGAATATTTGGAACGAACTGCGGTATATAACCATTATGATCTTGAATTTAAAGAAATATTCTCGAAAATATTCATAAAGTTGATAAACCGTTATTCACTGTACTCAGTAAATAGTGACGTGCATGTGTAAGAACTTCAGACGCCTAAACCTTCGTCAATATCAAGGGCATTATCGAGTTAGCCGCTAGAATAATAAAGGTCACTTGTTGAAGATTTAATGCAGATGTTCAGATTCTTTTCATATATATATATATATATATAATAACATGTAGGGAAGTGAGCGTGACGAAATGTTGGGTTCTAGTTCGGATGATTAGAT
>NW_019720171.1:270710-295768 GCF_002891405.2 Cryptotermes secundus
ATATATATATATATATATATATAACTTCTCAATTCAAGTCTATGCCGGAATACTGACTACTAAATTTTCTTCATACTAATAGGCGAATACTGAGACAGTGCTCATGAATAAGTCACAGAAACTTCACTTCTCTTCCATCATAATTCGTACAGAGTTGATATCTCATGACATTTTTCGCTCCATAAGCACTACGTTTAACATAAATCTCTAGTAGCAGAACCTAAAGGTTCAACACTGCTAAAACGATAGCCCATCTCTGGACAGAAACCATATCCCATTATCATAATCTCTTCCAATTAGATCAAATTTTCTAATTCAATAAATACCTGGTTGCAGAACCCAATGGTTCCATACCGCTGATACTAATCGCCACTAGTGAACCTGTTCATAGACCAGTTCCATCCATCTCCCATCATTATAACTTACTTCCGAAAGTACCAGCTTCCTACCTAGTCTCTCGTAGCAGAGTCTGAAGATTCAACACTGATAATAACAAAGCCCGCCACTGAACACGTTCATGAGTCAGTTTCATCCACCTCCCAACCTCACAACCTATTACTGGAAACCGGATTTTAATTCTGCAGATAGATCTTCTCCATTTCCTCAAGATTAGATTTTCCAAGAAATTTTCCCCACCAGATTCCTCTAATCTTGTCTTATTATTCCCCTTTTGAAACTGTCTTTTGCAGTCTATCGCAGAAATAATCGGTGACCAAAATATTAACTAAAGGACTAGTAGAAGAGAGATAGAGACCACGGCTGAATTCATCAAGAATATAGGGCAAGAATTTGTTTTAATATGGCAATCCAATTTTACTAACATGATGAAGTATTTATATGATTATAATAGAGCGCAATCGCGCAGCAAAATTATTTAAGATACACTCCAATTTCATAACTCAACTCTCGACATAAATAAATTTGGCATTTGTTGCTGATTATCCATGTGTAGTTCTCCAGGTGTTTGTGACTTCATCCTTAGTCTGTTTCATGATTCCATTTCAGCTGCAGGGATTATACAGCACTGAATGTGGTAGGACTGTGGGCTGATCATAAATGGTGAACAGGCTAAAAATTTGTTTTCAGTAGTTTTGGCTCTTAATATTAAATAAGTAGTAAATTTAACTTCATTTTTGTATAGTATGTCCGTTTAATTTTCAAGTCGTCCAGACTGACATTGGGGCCCTCTCAGCCTTCTATCCAATGGGCATCGTGGGCACTTCCCTGGGTGTATAGCGGCAGGGGGTGAAGCTGACCGCTCACTTCCAACTAGTGCCTAGATGAAGAAAATATGGATCTATACAACCTCTACTCCATACGCTATCTTGGCATAGTGCTCCATTAGTTAAGCGCATGGATACATTTATGTTGTAATTTATCCGTTAACGAAACATTTATCTTGCATCTAACCAACAGGCTAATTCAATGTTTCAGTTTTCATAGTAATATTAAATTCCAGAAATAATGTGGAATTACATTAACGTGAAATACGCGCAAGCTGCGGAACACTTGTACGATTCAGCCATTCATTTGGAGAGCCAGAGGAGTTTCTTCTTATAGTTTTAGGTGGTTAATCGCCGGCTTCTTACTGCGGCGGCCCAGGTTAGAGCCTAGAAAACATCTTCTATTGAGAATATTTGCGTAACCTAGCAACTAGTCACAGCGCTTATCTAATAACAAAGAATTCCCTATTGCTCTCACTTTCTTGATTGGAAAGATATTCACTAGCTGCTTAATAGAAACGGTATTTCTTCTATCGTCTCCTGTATTCGTGGTGGCGGGAATATTTACGGACATTCCCGCCATGTTAGAGAAGTGGCCCGTATGTCACAATATTCTCCTATCAAACTTGGACTTGATGGTTCCTACTATTTATTCATGTAAATATACATATTTAGCCTATTTTCTGAGACCATTGTTAAATACATTTCAAATATTGACACCGAATTACTGGAGTTTAGGACTTTTTCCATGGTCCGGATGATGGAAGAAGTCCAAAAACCCAGTAGTTCTGTGTGTTATCCACCATCGTCAGAACCCTTTAGAATTTACTTCAAATCTGTCAGTTTGCGTCGCTACGGTCAGAGTTGCGTATATTATGTCGTCACTGGAAGGATAACAAGCATTATTTTCAACGCAAGATGGGGGCCGAAATCACTACAGCTCCACTTTCAGTTTAAGGACCTCAGAAAACCGCATAAAACCCCAATCACTACAAGTTCTCGTTACCAAACCGCTCAGCGCACCGACATCTGAATGCATCCCCTTGCTCTAGAATCTTATTGATTCTCTGATGCTCAGACCAAGATTGGATGAAAACTTTGCCCGTACAGTGAAGTTAAAAGAATAACATCCTCAAAAAGTAACAAGTTTCATATCAACTACTTTAAACTTATGAATACAAAACCGAGGCGAAATATTTCTGAAGGTAGATGGATGTGTTGTCAATGCATAAGGCGTCGGATCGCCGCTGGCGGACATTTCTTTCAGAATGTTTATTCTTCTTCTTTTTCCTTCCTCCTCCAATTTTTTCCTTTCTTTTTCTTCTTCCTTTTTCAATTTATTCTTCCTAATCCTCATTATTCTTTTCATCTCAATTTTGTCTTATTTTTCTTCAGTTGGTTCCTTCTATAAATTTCCCTACTTTCCAATATTCTTCAATTCTTCCTTTTGTTTTCACTCCCGTTTTATCCACGCGCCTACTTCTTTATGTTTCTTTTCCTTCTACCTCCCATACTTCTAACTTTCATTTTCTATTTTAGTCTGCCAAAATTCGCAGCATATTTACATAATTCATTGGGACCGAGAAACATGAGAAAAGTCAGCATTAAAGCTTCTGACTGTCGGATCGCGCTTACGGCAACCTATCCCTAAGCTGCAAGAAGAAGAAGAAGAAGAAGAAGAAGAAGAAACCAAAAAAAAACTATATTTCCCCGTAGAACATAATTGACGATTAAGAAGCGATCTATTTTCTATGAGGGCAAGGTAACAGGGAGTACAAGCAAAAATATGTCCGGAGATAGCATGTTTGTGGATGACATTTGAGCGACTTACCCTGTATTTCTATCGAAATATGGTTATTATTTTCTATTTAAGACTTTTGCTTTCTCTATTTTTTCAGGCAAGCCGTGTACAATGTTATGTTCCTCTATGTTTTACAATTCTACATTCTGTTTTGAACATATAACAATTGAGTGTAGTCATTTTAAACTTCGTGGCAAAGCTGAAACTCAGAAAGGTTAACAATATATAGCGTTTCATGTAAAAAAAGAAAATTAAGCAAAATGTGTTTAATGTATTTGAAGAAATATGAAAAAGTAAATTCTTTTTGTGTAAGATTTGAGGTTTTCACGGCGGTGACTATGAAGAAAGCAGTCTTCTTGGATGTGGCACCGTGTAGATGTGGAGTTAACCGACGTTTCGGAGGAACGTATCGCCTCCATCTTCAGGGTAGAAGGAAAAATAACAAATTCTGCTTGTACCAGTTCTCATGGTCTCTTCGCTTGCGAATTTCTTGTTTTTCCTTCTACCCTGAAGATGGAGGAGATACGTTTTCTCCGAAACGTCGGTTAACTCTACGTCTACATGTTGCCAGAGCCCAGAAGATTGCTTTCTTCCTAAATTCTTTCTGTTTAAGTGTACCCCATGTTCCCTTATTTCATAGCTCCATTAGGAAACCTTATGGAAAAGGGTCCTGTATATTCAGCAAGGTATCCAGTGTGGTGATTTTGTTTCTCATCGCAGTTTACAAATATGATCTAGTACCCTCCTACTGATAATTTAACTGCCTACGTGGCCATCTGATAGTGACATGCCGTCAATTATGTTTCACATAATTCAAACGGATCGCTATTTCGAATGGGCCAACTCTGTCTTTGCTGGTTATTTCCAGAAATTATACCTATTAACTCACATATTCCTAATTCCACATATTGAAAAATTTGAAGTTTATTTTCTTCTGTTCCTTTTCGTCTTCCTTCGTAGCCGTAGTGTAAGTTACAAGACAAATAATTCTAACTTCGACTTTATCATTTCTATCTGTGGTTTAGTGGTCAGAGCTCCTGGCTACAGATCCAGAATCTCGGATTTGATTCCCGGCGCTACCAGATTTTCTGAGAAATAGTGGGTCTGGAACGAGGTCCACTCAGCCTCGTTGGGATAGTTGAGGAGCTATTTCAAGGAAATAGCGGCTCCGGTCTAGAAATCCGAAATTAACGACCGTGGGGAACCGTTGCGCTGACCACGCCACACCCTCTACTCGCAAAAGTTGGCACTAACTTTGCCGACAAGCGGCGGTCGCTCAGCCGGTATAGTTCGCTTGAGGACTACAGACCACAAAATTATTTCTTTAGTTATACGCACTCCCGTTATTAATGTTCAATGATTGGATATTAAAAGAAAGTTACCATATCTCCCGGCCTCCAAAAACCGCCCATTTCTGTATCGATGTCGCTAGATAAAGTACTCGATTGGAAACACGTGTAAGTTAAAAGGAAGCCACGTTAGGTCTGTAAATACCCTGTGAAGATTTGAGTATTTGTGCTTTCGTGAAACAGGTTTATATTTTGTGAGAAAAGTGAAGTGTTTGAACAGCTACATTAGCCCTGCATTTCCTTAAGAATTGTTCGTAATTTTATCATATCTCTATATATAGTTACTAAATAAACCTGTTAACGTTAATCCTCCTATGAAAACACGTCGCTTGCTGTAGTTGAAGTTAGCCATATCCGAAAGCCCGATGGAGCTCATTTAAAGCAATCCAAATTCTGAAAAGAAACGCCTAAACAGAATGCCATAGGCGACGTTTGCAGCAATTATTTTTCTTACAGATTTCTTCATATTCATCACAGTTCACTACATGTAAACTCTTACTGTGCAGACCGGGACTAAGACAAGCAGATCCTTGAAGGAGAAATCCATAAAATTCTTCATCCCGGAATCATTTAGAAATCTGAGTCCTATTGTCACTAAAACACAATTTATATATTTTCGGAGTTTATCACGTAAGCTTTCCCAAAATTAAAAGCTCTGTATTTGTCTCACTTAAATACATGTAATATATTTTCCGACATTTATCAACGTTTGCAATTTATCCATTGTTTGGTTACCAAAGAAGAAAAAATGGTAGGTGGTATGTGGCAAATTCCCATTGCTATTTCTGGCCATTTAGCACCCAGTGGCGAGGTTAAGAAAGATGGATCTATTGCTCCACTGTCTGCACATCTTCATAGCGTGGTGTTTGATTTATTAAGCACAGGGATAGCCTTACCTTACGCTTCCCCTACAACAGAAACTGGCCAATATATTTTCTTTCCTACTCCGATCGATGTTCTGAACATACCAGGTGGGCTCAGATATAACGCATAAGACTAGTCCTCAGGATATCCTTGGTTTGAATCCCCACCGGAACACAATTTATCCCTATATGGGGTATTTGCCTTTTCCTCATTCCCCTTTTGTGAATTCCGGGATATGCACGTAACAGACCACGCGAGCTTCTAACCTCGTTTTATAATTTGACTAAATTCGATCGTTCTCTCCTGCCATTTAATGAATAACTAATACAACTGCTATATCGTCGTTACATACTCTACCTTCCATCAAACATTTCCAGATATAAAATTTCCGTTACTTTACAGTAAATAAAAAATGCTTATTTTGAGACCGTGATTCTTACAAAGCTCGAAACATCTCCCTTTCAATCTTCTTTCCCGTCTCCAGAAGAATTCGTTGCTGGTGCCAACCATGTAACCTGAGTGAAGGCGTACTACTCTGTGGCAGTCCAAACGTGTTACAGTTCTCCCATAACACTATTTCCTTCTTTAGTCATCTCAGACGGGATGACTGATTTATTGGCGAGTTACGACTTGTTCCTCGTATCTGGACAGAAGACAACTCTCTTTTCTTACTCGTACTTTCAGCCTGAATGACCGGAAAGGGACAATGTCACCATGGGATGAAAGTCTGTAGTTTCCTGGAGAAGTGAATTTTGTCTCTTGACATACACAGCTGTCATAATTTGTCTTCGGAAGAGTTTAACTGAACCCTAAACTGAAGAATGCAACCGCTTTCACAGTGGGGCTCGGAGTTCTGTCCCAAGGAACTGCTTTGTTCTCAAGAGTTGCCACGTGATTATCTTACGCTGACTGTATAATGACTTTGGGTAGCTGAAATCAGACAGCTGGAGATGAATTCTCTGGGAGAGGATGTCGTCGATTCAAACCCTTCCTGGTGGATGAAGCGAGGCTTTGGGGATTTCGCGTGTTAAATTATTCGGAATCATAAGCGATTTTACCGCACTCCTCATGTTTGTCTCAAGTAATGAGTCCTTCGTTTTCGAACGTTAAATTTCGATAATATAAAAGGGCCAAATTACTCGTTGCGTGCTCGTAGGAATTTGCGAAGCTTCGCAAAAAGTTCATGAACTGTGGAAGTTATGGCCGTGTTGTAGATTTGGAGCAGTGGGCTGGCTTCAAAGGTGCAGTTTCCGGTTGCCTCAGTTATGGCCATGACACGAACCTGAGGAAAGCGAAGTGGGCTACCGGAGCCGAGTACTCAGAACGGAAAGGGGGCGGTGGAAACTGGATGGCACATAATGAGTCTTCATGCATTTCGGTCTGTTGCCCTTTGCTACTTACTCCTGATCATTTTCTCCGCCCCTTATTTCGAATGTATTTTGTGTTCATATTTCCTCGAGGTAAAACATCTCGACATAGCCCAATACGTACACACATTTCTATGACGAATTTGTCGTCTTCTGGGTTCGGAAACCATGCAGTCTGGTAGGTAGTTACCATCTTCAAGTACCTATAGATACAAGTTTTATTTTCTTCTGAAATGCTGGTGGCCATCTAGCAGTACTCTAGGTGTACTAAGTGAAAGTGGACAAAAGTATGAAATTTCATTGCCGTGAAAACTTCAAACCCTACATGGGGACAGTACATTCTACTAAAGCATTTAAACCACTAACCAGAATACACGTTGCCATGATCCAGCTGTCTCTGAAGGAGGAGGTGGAGAATCTTCACTTCTGTAAATCTCATATTATTTTGACAAGCTTAAAGAGCATGCGGATGTAATTTCTTTTCAGGAGAATATACAGATTTGGGTCTCATATTTACTGTACACGAAGTTTAATTTCGACTCAGACATTACGGCACACAATTATATCTTATTGTATTAATCAGAAACGAAGTATGAATTTAGGCGTATCAACGAAAAATTACATTAAAGTAAATTGAAAAGAAAACATTTACCATCATGATCAAATATGTGAATTCAAAGAATAGCATGTATGTTAAGGCGTGTCCACATTACTCGTGCTCGTGCGTCAGAAGCTTACTGCTGCAGGAAAATCAGGATCTGGAGTTGATATCTGTTGTGAAGAAATGTGAAGACTTTGTATGCAAACCAGTTAGGGCGTCCACTTCGTCAGTTCCAGATCCTGATTTTCCGGCAGCAGTAAGCTTCTGATGCACGAGCACGAGTAATGTGGACGGGCCTTTTGTAAGACAATTACGAAATAGTTATCAAATCCTCAATAACTTGTATAATGCACGATGTTAGTTATCAACACCAGAAAATTGAAATAAACTTACAATTCTACTATGAAAGAAAATACAAAAATTTAGATAAATTTCGGCAAATACTTACATAGAAAAAATGCCGCAGAATGTAGTTTTTTTAAAGCGGCAGTGAGTCTTAGATACGTACATAATAAAATGGAATTCTACAGACTGAAAATAGAAAAATAGGTTTCTACCGCCGTAATGTGTATCGGAAAATAAGATCACGAAAAAATACAGGTGTTGAGAAAATAGTTTCCGTGATTGGAACAGATTTTCTTGTAACAATGCTATATAATTATATGAAATAAAAGCGAAAAAGACGATATATGCGTAAAATTTAGTTTATTTAACTTCCATGTGTACAATTCCTTTATTAGGGAGATATCGACCAAACACCTTTCTTTCCTTCCCCTAAGTTGCCTTAACGGTGAACATTTACCTTTACGAGCGTGTGCTCGAAAACTTCATTTTCCACCAACTGGCAGAAGGGAAGTTGAAATTTTCTAACAAGATGGTGCACAGCCACTTTTAAGCAACTTTGTTCGAGCTGCTCTAAGTGAAAGGTTGTTACGCGGGGAGAAGTACTCCTGTTTTATAGATCCTGGATTTTACGTCCCTTCAGTTTCCTTCTTCGTTGTATAAAAGAAGTTCAGTTTATGGAGTCTTTGGACAATTATAGAACGTTGAAATATTAAAGCACACGTTTACGGTAGCCACTGTAATCCAAGAAGTGCAGGACCTGCAAGTTCGCTTTTACTGTCCAAGATTTTGTGTTGTAGCTCTCCGTTACGAAACACCGAGCCTACTTTGTGGTAACCTGCACAGATATTAGAAACAAATGAAACGCTCCAAATATTTTCTGTGAAACTGAGTAGATGCCAGTGGAGGGAAATAAACTGGCAGTGAGATACAGAACCATCAGGCATGAAGTAATATGTACATGCTAATTTCCGCGATCAGCACAATATGGCTTCTCGTTTGTAAAGCATGGAGTGTCGATGTAAAGTACCAGATGGCTCTACCTGTTATCTCCTTCATGCTGCTTTCTTTCTTTGCTTATTCCGCGAGGCAGAATATGGGGTCAACATATTCCTACGAAATGTCAGTTGACTTATACCAGACTACACAACGTTACACCCCCAAAGGCAAAACTTAATAACCACCACTGTGAGAAACTAAGTCCACGGGTTAGATCCCGGGTCTGGTCAAGTGGGATTTATGGTGGACAAAGTGGCCCTGGGGAGGGTTTTCTCAGTGCACTTCGGTTTCCCCTGCCAATCTTCATTCCACCAAATTCTCCATCATCATAATCACCCGGGGCAGGCTACAATAGGCCAATCAGTGGCCGCCGTGCCTGGTGGACCCAGTTGGACTCCACCCCCTACTAAGCGAATTAAAAAACTCAAATCCGACATAATTTATTTATAGTTTATTGAGTGACGTTGTGAGTAAGTCATAAAAAGCAGCGTCAACTTACAGAATGATTAGTAAATAATGAACTAAAACTGATATGTAAAGAAGCGGTCGTGATCAAATTGAAGGTAATATTGTCACATTTGCCTGAAGGGACTGGAGTAAACCGCAGACCCCCCAGTCAAAATATCGATTATGCGTACGTACATTCGAATTCAGGACTTGTTGAATAAGAATCGTGATCGCTACTCTTGTAACTGGATATTCCGTGTGTACAGGCCTTTATACAGTCAAGTGTCACTATAGCGTGTTCGAGGTCGAGTGAGTAGCATTCTTGTTTCATGTTCTGGGGGTCCCGATTTCAAAACTCGATAAGGAGTCCTGCTTTCCTTTGTGAGATTAATTGTCTCCGATAGAAGTAGTCGCAGTTCCTAAATATTAGAACAAAACCGCTTCCTTGAACAACCACACATTTATGTTAACACTGTAACTTATTACGACTGAATTGGTTTCATATGAGTGGTAACGTCACCACATTTCGGATAGTGCGGTTTTAAGGGAAGTAATGGCAGTATTGCGGTGGTGGCCACAGAACTTTACACCCCCTTTCCAACCAATCAATCAGCAGTGGTTGATTGTAAGTTGCTGTAGCGTTAGTGTATATGTTTCTGTCAATTCTGATACGTATAATATTTTCCCTTACAGCGCTAAATTTTCAAAACAAAACATGAGTTTTAACTTGAAAATTGTTTATACGGACTTGACTATGTACTTTTTAACATGTGTATCATATGTTTCCATCGCTTCTAGGAACTTAAATTCTCCGTTATGCTGCCAGGTTTAGATTAGTGACAGGTTGCCTAATTTCGGATACTTATTAACATGGTTGCGACTTCTGAACATCCGAAACTACGAGCCGTATTTTATACGACCTTGATGTCTTATTTATTTTTAGTTAGCTGATACGAGGAAAAGGGAATGAACCACAGATTCTATGAGGAGTTCAAGCTGTATGGGAAAATAAAATGGTTTCCCTGAAAGACATACTGGTGCGAGTATTGTACTCGATAAGCAGTTGAATTTTAATTGCAACTCGAAATTTTGTCTTCATATAAGGAAGTTATTAATTTCTTTTGAAAACAATGTGATTATTTTTCACAAACACGTGTACTTAATATTTCTCAAATACAGCCGTTTCTTCTTCCTCATAAAAATAAGATATATATATTGCAGACCTATGCTTCTCTTGCTCCTTCCATTTTATTATGGTTCTTTATTATGGATTATATTTCTTAAAAATTATAATACCTATCCGAAATAAGGAACCTCATCTATCCTAAATTTGGCTACCATTTTTTCTGACCCTTCTTTTACAATATTTTTGGCTTTTACAACAATTTTTTTGAATATGAGCTGACCTCGAGATCACAATACGTTCTAACTCTCATAGTAGATATATTAATTTGTCAAAAAAATATTAATGGTTCTTGATTCTGTCACCAAAAATATGAATCCTACATGAAGTACTCGAAAACTGGTGTCTCTAGTCTACCGCCTGTTCTAACACTGGGAAATATTTCGTTTAAAACAGCTTTTATTGGTACCCTATGATTGCAAGGCGCCTGTCACTTTGGGACATTCTCGGCTTTTACAGTGGTGACTGTAAAGATTGCTTTCGCTATGGATGTGACCCCATATAGTCTAGTACATCGTCAGTTCTCTGAAAAGCGGCTTCCCAAACTTTGCAAAGAATCAAGTAGTCCAGTTACATTTCAACCACGAAAATGGAAACACATTCATCCGAAACGTCGGCAACAATCCCGCTGTAAGAAGCACTATGATGTACCGGAAGTCAGTAAATTTTAATGGTTATGTTCCTAAACACTATTACCAGACTGGCGTTTATAATAGAGACATGGTATGTTTTTATGTTGTAGGAAATTTAAATATTACTTGGATGGATTTAGTTTAGGGACATAAAGACATGCGAATCATGCAACTCTATTGTCACAAATTATCATATTTCATCTAACGCAACATAAAAATATACAATATTTTATTTGTTTTATTAAAATCACAACATGTTTTGATCATTTTATCTGGTCATCATCAGGCGGATACAAATGCTTAACAACTGCAAAACTGTTTACCTCTCATATATGCCCATATTTGCAATGATTATGACAACAGTATTAACATGGATAAAATCTGCTAGTCTCAGTGTAAAGTTAAAGCTATCCCTGTAACAGGCCATGGTTTGTGAGACATTGAGGGTCCCATATTATCTAGGCAGTCGGCTCAGAGATGGCGGTAAAGTTGTCAGCTTTATGCGCCTGCCGCCCTTTACCCCCAAGGAAGATTCCTGGTACTCATTTCTGTTAGAGGCTGAGTCGATGCCAGGGCCATAGTGCAGCTGTAAGGATTACGCCAATTGAAAAAACAATCCACCTCATTGGTTCTCAAACCAGTGATCTTCCGGCTTGTAGCACAGTACCTCACCTAACTATGCTACCGTGTGCCCCCTCGTCTCATTGTGCACTCGGAATAATATAAATACAAAGGAGAATCGAGTCATTAGGTTTTCCCAAGAGCTTCGTGTTAAAAGTAAGTTGGTAACTGAACTTCTCATGTCATGACTAGAGTATTCAGTCAGGATCTGCTGGCATGTATTTCTGTTACACTTCACGTCGCACCTCTGAGCTAAGATTAATGCGAGTTCTTGCAAGGAACGTAAGGTGAAGGTTGAAACAGAAATGGGCGAGAAATTCTCTTTTAACAAGGTTAGAGTAGCAGAAAGGCGTCAACTAAGTTGTGTCGAAGAAAAACCTGTGAAGTGAAACTTCAAAGCAAATTCATTGGGCTGAACATGCCGAACATTCTTCAGAAAAGCATATTTCTGGAGCTCAAGAATTGTTCTCCCCACGTGTCTGTCTGGTTTCCTGTTTCTGTCTCGAAGTTTATACCTACCTACCTACTTAATTCTCTACCGATTTACTTTCCTATCTATCTGTCTATCCATCCATTTATCCAATGAATCTCTCCATCCATCCATCAGTCTGTCCCTCTAATCAGCCACCAATTTTTCTATCCATCGGCCCATCTACCCAGCCATAAATACATCCATCGGCCTTCCTCTGTATAACTCTCTATGCATCTGTCTCCCCCAAAAGAAAGGAACTGCAGGATGGGCAATGGCAAGCAATATCATGAAAATCCAGCTGTACAAATAAAGAAAATAGAGTGATCTTCTCAGGACACTTTAATGAGAATTGATGCCAGTAACCACTAAACAGAACCAGCCTCAAGAAAAGTTAATCAGCTGAGTGTTTTCAGGGAGAGAGGAGGGGGTAAATTCAACTAACTCATCATCAGGACTTGAATAATTTATACCTGCTGCAACGTTTATTTATTCTGGTTCCCATGTCAAATCTAACGTCAGCTAAATAATTAAGATAAGTTGTGTGCCGCGCTGACAATGACAGATTGCTTGGTTCATAAGCTTCGTCTGCTGGAATGAAACCAAGGAAAATTGTGGGAAGGAAAAGCAACTGGGAAATTCTAAATAACCGAGAGTCGAGCATTAGCACAAAGTGGATCATGAAGAAGGTGGCCATTTTTATAACATTATTTGGATGACAATAGCATATACAGGGTCATTTCTAAACGGGGATGTAAGTAAAAAGATAAGATATTTATAAAAGTGACTAAAATATTACATCGGTATGCAATAGTAAAACTCCGTCGCACGTTAAGTCTTATAATTCTTCTTCTGGCCACAGTGCAGTTCCCTTGGAACTTCGAAACTCAAGTGAAGTCCATCTATTACTCAATCCTCCAGCTTACGACTGCCCGCAAACGACCTACGTTGTCCCCTGTAAACCTTTGGCGCGGACTTACAGAAAATATGTCACGTTGTCAATATCCACTGTTGTGTGATATCACTTCTTACGCGGAAATGTGTTTACCGAGCCGCTGGTCAGAAACGGGTTGCACAAACCCGTTGTTCCACAGCTGTTCGGCCCGGACGACATAGAAAACACAGCTTCATCTATTGTTGCTTGTTGGCCGTCAGTACAGAAATTTTGCCTGGCAACGGGTTGATCAAATCTGATACAATATATAATAATTTTAAATTGTATATTTCAATTTCCTTGAAGTTATTAAAACCGATTATATAAAAGATGATCAAACGAGCGACTGATGTTGCGGTAACGTTCTCTATGTCTATAAGAGCGTGTGCTGAGTTCGAATTTCGGACGGAACATTGAATTTTATGGTTCAGGTTTGTCCTGGTATTCTTCAGTCCCTCCAGGTAATTCCTGGTATAGTACATGCTTTAAGCTAGCACCAGTTCCTTCCAGATACTATCCAGTTCATTATTCAACAATCACCCAAACATTCGACGACGCTATAGGCCTATGGTCTAAGATACGGGAAGTGCCTCAGAACAAGAGAGAAGAAATAAAGGAAACCTAATCTAATCAATTTGTGTATTACAATAACACAAATCTTTAAATAAAGTCAAGAGCTAAATGGGTTGTTAGCAAGATAGCTATGAAGTTTGGCCTGAAAATTTTCCGCAAATTATGTAAAATTTAGTGGGAACAGTGTAGCATTTCCGAAAAAAAAACACGATTCCTTCATTTATGCACGATGATGTAGCACAGTAAGCCTTTTCTAGAAGAAAATACATGAAGCAGAAATATTATAAGGAAACAATTTAATACAAACACTTCAACGAATGATTTATTTATTTTAAGTATCAAAAGATTCAGATCGGTATCCACCCGGAAGTATGTAATTCGAAACCCTGTTGGAACGCCGACTATCCTAACTGAGGTTTCTCACGGTTTTCCACAGTCTTTCTACGAAAAGTTTCGAGATTCTACGTCAGTTAGGCCAAGAACGCGTCATCCTATAATAGTACTTCCTAATTCATTATTCACCATCATGCAGTAATCCACGATCTTTTCTCCAAAGCATTGGCAGCATCGGTGTTGAACCTGTTGGTTACGTATTTGCACAAAGTAGAATTCCCGTATTTTTCAGCTAAATTTAGTCCCTTAAGAACTGTTTCACACGATGAATTTTAGTGGAAAAATGAACGTAAGAATAGGAGCTGATGGATCGTTTATATCTGCAGACCGTGGACTCTGTGGAAGGCTAGAAAGGAGAATAACCAGAGTCTTACTTCCTCTAGGTTTCCTTTCAGTGGTCTGCATCGCTCTTTCGTCTCCTCCATTTTTAACTTTTCTGGAAGGAACAGTGCAATGAGCAACTGCATAGCTTTACAAGCCACTCGGTAGACGCTAAGAACCAAGAAGTACAAGGAAATAGACTGCAGACAAGCAGAACAAAACAAGCATGCACGTAACAGTTGAACTCCGCATGCCCTACTTGCGAACATTAGCATAATGGAACCGAAACGCCGCTATCCTAACTTTGCAGTAAATGGTAAAGGATAATTCAGTGTGAAGGGATGGAAATCACGGATTTGTTCATACGTTGTTGAACAATGCTGTTTTAAGGTCAGAGGTTATACCGCGTCGGCGAATACAATGAAGAAAATAATCACATTTATATCGACATTTTAATGGGAAAGTGTGAAACAAATACAGACTAATTTGAGACATCAATAAAAGTGTACAATACATGGATAATGTCTCGACATACAACTAAGATAAAAGGTGAACGAGTAGTAAGGGAAAATTCTGAAATATACGGCCTGAGTTTAAGAAGAAAAAGTTATTAATTATAACTTCGTAATAATTCTTGTGTACTGACGATTAGAACAACGATAAGCAAAAATGGCAAGAAGAGATAAGTGTAAGGAAGGAGTATAAGGAATAGTTGGTGGAGGAGTAAGAAGAAGAATAAGCCGCGCCATAACTCAAGCTGTTATTCGTTTGCTTCCCACAGGGCGGCCTGGGTTCGATCCCCGATCTGATCAAGTTGGATTTGTGGCGGACAAAGTGGCGCTGGGACAGGTTCTCTCCGAGTACTTCGGTTTCCCCTGCCAATCTTCTTTCCACCAAATTCTCCATCGTCATAATCACCCGGGGCAGATACATATGTCAGTCAGTGTCCGACGTGCCGAGTGGACCCAGCTAGACTCCACCCCCCACCACCCAACTATGCGAATTTAAAAAGAAAATTAAGAAAAATAATTGATTTGAGGCAACATATAGCGATTACCTTCATGAATTAACGGGTATCATTTTGTCGTTAGGACCAAGACAAATAGGATGGGATATTAAGGAATAATGTAAATACACAGTCCATACTGGGAAAATGTCCTCTGGAATGACCAAGATGGAGATGTCAGGCCAATACTGAAACAAATATCACGATGAGAAACAGTGTGCTCAGGAAATACACGTGTTGTCATTCGAAGAGTCAGTGCCATGGCTCAAATGAATAAGAGTCGTTTATTTCAACATGTGTCCAGAAATGTTTCTATATCGATTTAGAGCATCCGAAGGTGTTCTCGGAACTAGTAGAATAGCAAAACTTCGATTACAAAAGTAAATAAACCTAAGGATAATTGTGAAGGAAACTGGAGTTGGAAGTCATAGAAGAGGAATGCTTCCTTGACTTTAGTCATTGTCACCTTCCCATTAACAACGAAACACACAATCATGTTTATAGTGATAACCAGGGCGCGGATTTTGATGACATGTCATCTTCTTTTCCTTGTATCCTATGCGATGTTCTTAAATATACGTGTACATATACATCTCCGATATGAGCTGTTGGTTACAGAAATGTAATTTTTATAGGTAATTTTTATCACTTTTTGACATTTTTAGGTTTAAGGTAATTTTTTCCTTTTGGGGTAATTTTTTGGTAAACATTTGGACTTTTAAGGGTATTTCTTGTCATTTTTGGCCATTTTAGGGAATTTTTCTTCATATGTTTTCTGAAATGTGAATAATATGGAAGCGAAGTGTTCTTTCTCTTTCTCCTTTAGGTCATTTTTCTTGATTTCTTCGGTCATTTTTAAATGTTTTCAGGTCATCAAAATCCGAGCCCTGCATATTACATTTTTGAGTCATGTTTTAGGTAATTTTTCTGGATTTTTTCGATCATTTTGTGTCATTTTTTTTAAATATTTTCAGGTCATCAAAATCCGGGTCCTGCATATTACATTTTTGGGTCATATTTTAGGTCATTTTTCTGGATTTTTTCGGTCATTTTATACGTCATTTTTAAAATATTTTCACGTCATCAAAATCCGGGCCCTGGTGATAACGAATTGTTCACGCACACCTCCATGTGACATCAAGAGTTAATTTCCAGTGAAATGCACATACATTCAAATTCTGTCTTTCTGTGTGGTATTTACCGTGTACGCATGTGCATAATTTGACGATTGTATGTTTCGAGAATAAGCCGATAGACACTGAATTCTCGGCGAAACCCGTGGGAATGGTGCAGCAGCTGTAAGGTTGTACGCATAGAAGAATGCTCAATGTAGACTTCCGAGAACACTCACGTTGTTCATCTTCGCATCAGTGACACAGGCGGTAGTCTGAGGAAGACGGAGATGTACATAGACAGATCATGTGGAAGATTCGAGGAGAGCCGTGCCAGCGGATCTGCCAAATATGTGGCGGAATCTCTATGAACAGTTGCTGTCATCATCATCATCATCAGTAATCTGTCAAGACGACAGGTCCACAGTCTCTTTCAAAACAATTCCTCCACTTAATGCGATCTAGAGCTTTCTCCTTCAAATGACAGTATCCTCTTCTGTCCCCAAGGTCATCCAGCATCTTCTTACGTCTTCTTCCTCGTCTCTTGTCACTTCTATCCGCCTCTCTATCTTTCCTTCGATAACTTCTTTTAGAATGCAGTTTCTGCGTAAAACATGACCAATCCAATTAGTCTTCCGTTTTCTTATTTCGTGTAGGATTTTCCTCTGCTCACTGACTCTAATTAACACGTCTTCATTTCTTACATAATCGGTCCAACTGATCTTCTCCATCCTTCTCCAACACCACATTTCGAAACTTTTACAGATGTTTCTGATCTACTGCCCTAAGTGTCCATGTTTCAGCTCCATACAGAGCTATTCTCCAAATGAAGCATTGTACCCGCAAAAATTTTCAACGGGTACAATTTTTAATTCCCTTGATTCTGTTCCATGCCAGGAACTTGGCAAGTGCTTCCTTCGACAATGTGACGAAAATCTCTTCTTCGGCAGCCGTGTACGCTTTGTTGAGGTATCAGGTTTCACGGGAATGAACTAATGGGCTCTACCCTCTTGACTGTTGATAATATTCAATTATGTACGAAAAACCTGTATCTAATTCATGATTCTCATTCCCTTTTCAATAGAAAAATGTATTTGCCTGCTGGTACGGTTAACCCCTCCGTCCCATCTGACCTCCTGCACTCCCACTAAATCTAACTTATATTTTGATATTTTTTTCGCAACTGCTCTGAGCGAATCTGCCCTATACATACTTATAACATTCCAAGTACCAAATTTCATATCCATTTTCTTTCGCTTAGGTCGTTTATCCAAGGAATTTGTCATATCCGAGGCTTCTTGTGATCTTTCGTATCAACCTTATTTTTTTTACGGTGACGATTAGTTAGCCTCACGCCAATCCCAAAGCTAGAGGACAACCCCTTTGTCGGCTGTCCGCGATTGTTTATTCAGCATATTCGCAGCTACCCTCCATACCTTGGGGGGGCATCTTCTCCATCCGCAACCTGAGGACGCGCCACACCGTGGTGACAGGGGACCCACGTAACATGATTAAAATTCTTTCTTACTTATCAAAAGAAAATCTTACTTTCGTCGGACTTCATAAGCCACTCAATAAGAAAGAGCGCAAGTAAGCAACTCCAAAACCAATCAGAACTGGTGCGACATGATACCTTTACCTTAGGTAACTTCATATTTCTCTCTCTCAAAGGATACAGCGGCAAAGAATAACACTGATCCGTACACTATTCCTTTATATAACACAGAACAAATTAAGCCCTTTAAATTAGTTCACATTAAGTCTTCTGTCTATTATGTTAAACAGAGGAAATTAACATAAACTTAGGTCCGTAATGATGTCTTATTCCATTGTCGTCTCTGATCAAGACGTAACACTTAAAAAGTGTCTTTGAGCGCGTCAGGTCACGTGGAAATAACGGCGAAGTATCTGCTAATTTGGCGCCGGTTAGAAGTTACGGCACAAGGAGCTTAGCACACTGAAATGGCGCACAGAAGAAGCGCTGAAGTTAAATGAGGCGAAGCCTAAGAAAGTATTCGCACTAATTAATGCGACAAGAAGGGTAAACTTCTTTCCCTGGAGATAATATCCTGGTATTAATGACATAAAGAGTCCTTTAGGATGCTTTGTAAAATAAATATAAGATCGAATAAAAGCAGAAATATTATAAATATCTATGCCACTAGTACTTGTCTGTGATTTGTACATACAAGGCTCAATTATAGTATCTAATAGGATTACAAGTACACATGTACCCCACGTAACTCCTTGAAATATTTGTATTAAGCTGTACAAAATATCTCTGTTTTCCCATGTACCATCAAGAAATATTGAAATTAAAGTATAAAAAATTATAACTTGACATTTTTTACGATTGTGAAACATGTGTGCCAATCTGGAGTAAGAATACAGATTGAAGATACTTAGGAATGAAGTACTGCTGAGAATATACGTACACGAAGGAGAGGAGTAACTGGGAAATAAAGAGAAATTATTTAATGAGAAGCCTCATAAATTGTCCTGTTCACAAAATATTAATAGCTTGAGAATGGCAAAGAGGACCATGCTGACAGGGCATACGAAAATGGTACACAAATAAGTGGTAAACAATGCATACAAGGCCTTAGTCACAAAACCTACAGAAAAGAGATCAGTTGGGAAACCCAGTCGTAGATGGGAGAATAATACTGGCACTTGTGTGAGTGACTACAGACGGAGTTTGGTTCGCTGAATTGATTTATTGACTACTTTCATGTCGTAACAACAAATAGCTATAACACTATTGCTACTTGCACATTTTACAGTTCATGAAAGCACAGAGTCAACTGTTCTCATTCTGTTTCTAGATGTTCTTTGATAACTGCTCCAACACTGGCTATTCCTCTGCCTCCGGCTGAAGTCCTCTCTTCACAAACTTTCTTACAGAACTGACTCTCAACCGACTAAGTCCAGTTGAGCCTCGTGTTACGACCGACAATCAGTCAGCCAGTCTGTCTTGGAATAAAGCACGCTGCTAGAACCAGATTCTTAGACAGCTGTTAGACAGCTGCTGATCTGTTGGTGAGAGGCGCTCTCTCTGACGAGAAGACGGGTCTGTCGTTTACAACTGCTGCTGGTGTTCGCCAGTGCAATCATTCTCGGGTCGCAGTGACGTCGGACTCGCGACCATATTTTGTTGTCCCAGATTAGATACTTCTCTTTTCTCAAGTTGTTGTCCAGTCGTCCGTTCTGAAACTTAACCAAGCTGGACAATTTGTGTATCACTACTACAGAGTAACAATTTTTGATCGATCTACTTCCAGCTTATTTAACGATGCTGTTTCAATAATATTGTGTGTGTAAAGTCATCCCTGTAACAGGCCGTGGAATAACATAGGGTTGTGAGACGTCGAGGCTCCCATATTTTCTCCAGATAATCTGCTCACAGACGGCGGTGAGTCTGTCAACCTTACGTGACAGGTACCCTATATCCCAGGAGGTTTCCTGGTACTCGTTTCTGTTGGATACTCAATCGATCCCAGGGCCATAGTGCAGCTGGAATTATTAGGTAAACTGAAAAATCCAGTGATGTTTTTGGGAATCGAAACAGCGACCTGCCGGCTAGTAGTATAGTGCCTCAATCAACTATGATACCGCATGCCCAAGTTACAGTATGTATATATCGTCAAATAATATAGAATTATTCATATTGAGGAGTTCTAAGTTATTGCACCATTTAGTATTGTATACTAATGCTTCAAACGTAAATACGGCTTCTATCTTCAGAAAACCTTGAACGTGTAAAGCGAAAGAAGTATTACACATCTTTCTGTAGTTGATACTGGATAAAAGACTATGGAACCCTTACATTCAGTTGAATTTATTGTTTAATAATAGTTGTTAGTGTATGTATTTTACTTATGTTCCACCACTGACGTTTCGAAATAACCTGCTGCCTTCATCTTCAGGATCCATGACTTACAGACATTACTTCTTTTGGCTTATTTTGGACTTCGTCCATCGTCTGATATGTAAAAGACAAAAGACCACGACGTTTCGGAGACTGAATCTGTCTCCGTCTTCAGGTGGGTAGGGAAGGATAAACCTACTCAGTTTGGACCAACGGGCCCAACTGAGTAGGTTTATCCTTCCCTACCCACCTGAAGACGGAGACAGATTCAGTCTCCGAAACGTCGTGGTCTTTTGTCTTTTACATATCAGACGATGGACGAAGTCCAAAATAAGCCAAAAGAAGTACAGTATGCACCATCGGCAGAATCCTTTCAAGTCTAACTTACAGGCTTACCTACCAGAATGCACGGATGGGTGTAATCAAGTCGCCAGTTCCCTGAAAGTGTCAAATCTCTTAAAAGGGAAAAATCATAATCGATGATGAGCAGTCTAAGAGATGACCGTGGCCTATTCTAAAGTATACTACTACAGAGTTTCAAACCGACTGCCTCCAAACTACAGACCTAGAGAATGTCGCGGGAGCACGAACCTCCTCAGTGATTAATATTACTCCCCAGGGGTTCCTCCTTGTGACTGAACAAGTGTTTGTGCAATTACTGTTTAGCAGAGCTACCCTGATGAGCACAACTTTAGTGCGCGTCAGAATTCGGTCGCGCAGTATAATGGAGTGTCAATATGATTTCCTCTTGCACAGCCGAGTTTCGACGAGCACACATCTCGAGTCTGCGTCACGTGGGCTAACACAGACGTCTCCGCTTGAGGCGGTTTCGAGTGTCACTAATAACACAACATGCAGCGCACAATGACGCGTACCAGCGAATACAAATCATAAACACGTGTTCATGTTTTACAGCTCGTTTAACGACGCTGTTAGAAATTTAGGTTACATGACATCAACTGGAATGATGGTGAATAAATTGAGAAGGAAGTAGACGGAGACTGCCGAAGCCTGACTTACGCTACTGTCACGGCATTTGCCTGTAGGAACAGAGATTTTTTTTTTTTTTAGTTTCTTGGAGTGCATTGAGGCTGAGTCTCTTTGGTACTGCGACCACTACTGGCCCATTGTACCAGCCCCTGATGATAGATGATCTGTGTGGAGTTTCGGTGGAATGCAGGATGAAACTCTACTACTTGGAGAAAACCTGCCTGAATGCCACTTTGCCCACCACAAATCGGACACGTCTTGACTTTGGCTTGAACTTGGGCCGCCGCGTTGGGAAACCGACGACTAAAGGCCTAAGCTATGGCTCCTTTACTTTTCATAAGGCAAATTGATTCCTGTACCTAAATAATTAAGCATCATGCCAAGAATATACATGTGAGAGTGGGGATTTAAGTGTACTTCCGCCATACTTGACCGTGGAACTAAGTGGTGGTGAATTGTCAGTTTCATGGAACGGATGCTTTAACCCCTAGAAAAGAGACCCAGATACCCATTGAATAAGAGGCTGGGTAAACTTCAGAGCCGGTCCGGACACTATGGAGTATAGACAAATATCTTGTCCATGTCGAGAACAGTCCAGTCAGTAACCCGTCTCGCAGTTTCTACAAGACACAGTAAAGTAAAGTAAGTAAAGCTATCCCTGTATCAGGCCGTGAAGGCCCATAGGGTTGTGAGACGTTGGGGGTCCCACATTATCTAGACAGTCGGCTCAAAGATGGCGGTAAGGTTGTCAGCCTTATGCGCCGGCAGCTCTTTACTCATTTCTGTTAGAGGCTGAGTAAACCCCAGGGCCTAGTGGGGCTGCAAGGATTAGGTCAATTGAAAAAAATCCAATGACCTCATCGGGACTTTAACTCGCGAACTTACGGCTTGTAGCATAGTGCGTCAACCTCTACGCTACCGCGTATCGACGTTATATATGTACGCTGCAAGTGTGGTTAAATAGACCACAAATGAATAAAATGGAACATAACAAGTTCCCGAAACACCGGGGTTCAAAGAACTTAAAACTTCTGATAATGCAAAAATTTCAGTAAAAACAGGACAGATATACGAGTATAGTTTGTCTTCTCTTTTTACTGTGCTTGGAAATGAAACTTGCTGTGCCTTCAGAAGGTACCGGAGTAAAATGAGCTCGGAACGGGACTGATATCTGATAAAAAACGTGTACTATTAATACAATACCGAGACAGTTCTATTCCAAGTTCCAGAGGAGTTTGATTCAAACCTCGACCCGGAGAATTGGCATCTTGTGACTTCGTAATTTTCTTCAGTTCATGTAAGCAAATGCCGGTACTGTGTCTCGAGTAGGCCACTACTGTTGCCTTCCAAATCCCTTCTACCTCACCACTAATACATCATCCTTCCATTCGACATACACACACAGACACACACACACACACTGGTGGAGGTAAGAACTTCTTGAGAACCTGCCAGTATCTGGCAGTATCTGGTCAGTATCCTGAGTCAGATCAATCAAATCCATATCATCCCATCCTATATATCGGAGATCTATTTTAATATTGTTCACCCACCGACGCCTTGGTCTTCCCAGTGGTCTCTTTCCTTCTGGCTTTCCCACCAATAGCCTATACGCATTCCTCGTCTCCCCCATTCGTGCTACATGCCCTGCCCACCTCATCCTCCTTGACTTCCATCATTCTAATTATACTTGGAGAAGAGTACAAGTTATGAAGCTCCTCATTGTGCAGTTTTCCCCAACCTCCTGTCACTTCATCTCTCTTTGGTCCAAATACGCTCCTAGACACTACATGATACAGATATCAGATATTTCACTCAAGCATCCTGCTGTAATAGTTGATAAGTTTACACACACAAAATGCAGTCTTCACTGCAGCTTCACAGGTTATTGGTTGTCACCACTTAGTCTATGCTTTCATGTAAATTCAACATTTTTTCGCCACACAGGGCCATGATCATATATATATATATATATATAATGATTAGCGTAAATTGCTATGTTGTACTTAGTATTATATTCGTAGAGACTGTGAGGGCTTTACATCCTAAAAGTGTATTACTTAGACTTCGTGCCTGTTAAAATTCGTTATGTAAGACGACTTTTTACTTTTTTAAACAAAGTGAAACGATGTATTGATTGTTGTGACATACTGAGAGCATCGTAAAATAAGTAACATTAAAAAAAGGTTTTCTTCCAGATACTTCCAGACTCACCATTCGTTAATCGCCCCGCAATTCGAACTCAGTTATATAATTCGAAATACCAACAGTGTCGTGACATAAACCACAAGATTTTATNTGTACGCATGAAGTTGGTTCAGAGGGAGAGAGTTCCAGAGGATTGAGGATTGTATATATATATATATATAATGTAACGTGTCTGGAATCCAGAAGAGACGCTTCTATGGAAACACTAGAATAGATCGTCGCATAGGAAACAACAATTGCTCCATTGTAGTTCTAACAGGAGTCTCCATGGTTATAATAAAGGGTTCATTGCCTAGCAGCGGCCGAGGTTATAAAAGCCCAGCTTCGACGAGAAGTCTTGAGTCTTCGTAGAGCCATCTAAGAAGCCAGTCTCGGATCAGCCTTCGGAGAAGAAAGTCTCGGAGTAGCCAGCTAAGAGGTCAGCCGTGGAATAACCGCCAGAAGAGATAGTCCAGGATCGCCGAGTTATTGTGAGCAGTGATTGTAACACTGCAAATGTAAATGTCTGTAAAGTGTGTGTAAAGTGTGAGCGAACGGAATAAATCCGCTATATCGGACAACGACGTGAACTTATTTGTGGCGTGACACACTAAACACGCTACATTGGTGTCAGAAGTGGGGGGAAGAGAGGAGAACTTCCCACAAGAAAATAGTGCCCGAAACAGATGAAGAGGCGACCTCCGTAGAAACGAAACCTGAGGCGGCAGAGCATCAAGAAGTCCCCGTAGAAGACGCCCCGAGGATACCGGTTGGAGAACCGAAGGAGAGGCGTAGGGACCAAGAACTGGCCGCGGAACGCCGCCGCCAGGAACCGAAGGATTCGGCAGGGAAAAATCGTGGGCTCCACAAGGAATTGGCCGTCGCCCGAGTTACTACACGCCGTGTGGAAGCGACACGGCAGGAGGGAAACCGCAGGAATACATCCCGTCGCGCGACAGTGGCACGACGTTGGAGAAAAGACTTCAAGAAGGAAGCTCCCAAGGGAACCTTCGGATGCCAGCGGAAAGAAGTGGCCGCCACCGGGACGAAGATCACAGAAGAAAATGGATGTTGGAAGTATCCTCAATGCAACACTGGTACAAAGGACAGAGGTCTGAAACGGCGACTACGAGTCAGCAACCAATTGAAGGACCCAACCAGGAACGCCATCGGGGGGTGTAGATCAGGNCAAACAAATTCTGGACCATTGGAGTGCTCGGGACGAGCACAACTGAAGAGAGGGGCGGATGCAGTAAAACGAACGGCGCAATAAGACGCGCAAAGGACACCAAGGCCGAATGCAGACGTTGCAAGCAGAACACCATGGAATCGAAACCGAGGGACAACCTTTAGGCTGTTCGGGGACAAACAACCTTTAGAAGGGAGCAATGTAACTTGTCGGCAATCCAGAAGAGTAACTTCTATGAAAACGCTAGAATAGACCGTTGCATAGGAAGTAACAATAGCGGCACTGTAATCCCAACAGTGAGCCGTTGTGTAGAGAACATCGAATCTCCACNGAGGTGATAAAAGCCCAGTTTCGACGAGAAGTCTCCAGTTTTGGATCAGCCTTCGGAGAAGAAAGTCTGGGATTATCCTTCGGAGAAGAAAGTCTCGGAGTAGCCAGCTGAGAAGTCAGCCTTGGAATAACCGCCAGAGAAGAGAGTCCAGTGTCTCGCCGAAATATTGTGAGCAGTAATTGTACCACTGCAGGTGTAAATATTTGTAAAATGTGTGTAAGGCGAGCGAACGGAATAAACTCGCTATATCAGACAA